>NC_056722.1:14514613-14725469 GCF_018831695.1 Puntigrus tetrazona | reverse complement strand
TCTTTGTCTACAAAGTGCGGTGGTGATAACTCACTTATCTTTAATTCACTTATCTTCATGGCTGTCTATGCTTTTATAGTCGTACCAATAAGGCTTGTGCAGAGACAAAAGAAAGACGATAAAAGTAATAACTGCACCATACCATCTACGAGTCAAATGTTTTATTAATGAATGAGAAGGCTGGACAGAGATGATTTTAAGCTAGACTGAACTGGCCACTGCAGTTCATTTTACCCTTTTTCTGGGCATGATACTTCGAACATGCTGAGATTCCCTTGCCATAATGTGACATCAACTATTCTCATTGGACTAGAAAACACTCACACAAGATGCCTTGGAGTCTACCTTGTCCTTGTCTGCTCCCGGATTGTAGATAAAGATATTTGACTTTTTCCTTAGTTTTTCCACTCAGTCAAGCTTATAATGGGTTAGTGCAAAATGGCTTTACTGTACTGTACTCTACTATGCTATTCTCTCTTTGTCCTCTCACAAGATCTACTATAATATTAAATACCTTCTATGTACAAATGATTGGCCAACTTGTATCTGAAATGAGTAACAATGTCGAAGTTGTTGGGCACTTAAAAGATGTTGGCATGTAAATGTGGAGCAAACAGTGGTATGTTGTCTGCCTCAAGCCTGCGGTAAATCATTATGGTGACGATGCCTGAATAGCCTGTTTTTCTGCTTAGTCTCAAAAGAAATAAACAAAAATCGGTAGCATTTTTATTTTGATGGAGTCACTTTAGACATTCTGCTAACAGTAATTAACTTTGCAACATCAGAAATGTTTCAAGTATATGTGAACTTCTACTAACTACCTACTCCAGTCTACTCTAGTTAGTAGACATGTTGTTTGAAAATTAATGAGAATTAGTTGACATATAGTTACAAAATGCGGCGTGGCGTGAACATGATGAACCAGATGCGGACAAAGCAGCGGCTGGCGCAGAAAACTTCACTGTTTGTTTTGCTTTAGCGTGAACAGGCCCTAAACGCACGTTCATGCATTACACGCGCCAAGCACTTTAGTCAAACATTCTGAGTGATGGTTTAGTCTACTTTAGAATGGGAATGTATGATGAACTCACATCAAGTGCTGACTTAGCCTCTAAAATATCCAATCACGATGTTTCTAATTATAGATAGTTCAGACAGCTGGGAGGCATTATATTTAAGTCTTGTTTTTAAGTATATGTGTTTTTACTCAAAAGCACAAGAAGGCAGAATCTCATCATTTCCTTTCTACTACTTTCGCATTGCTTTTCTGCGTCAAATCATCTGCACAAAATTAGCTCCTTCTCCTGTCATCAAACCCCAAATGCCAATAAAAATGAATGACTGGCACTGTGACCAATCACCCCTGAAATATAGGATAGCTGAATCTTTCAAAAGTTTATTTTATTATTCAGACAGCTATCCCACTATGAAACTAACTAGTGTAAGTAGCCTCCAAGATGCATGTGAGATGCACACAATCCAATCAATGACTTAAAACCACCACATTTAACAACCAAAAATATTTTCTTCCCTAAAACCAGACACATAATCTTATCAGTAAAGCAATAACAGACCTACAGTTGGCTCTATATCGCCTGCACACACAGCAGGCCGGTAGATACTGTATCTAAATCCTGGCCAGAATGAAGATATCTGGAAAGTTAGTCCATCTGGTCTGTGTGAAAGGTATAAAAGGCCGCTTTTTCTCTTTTCCCTTTTATGCAGCGCCTCTTTCTTTCCTGAGTGGATAGTGCATGAGGGTGAGGTAAAAAGTCTGTCTGGGCCAAACAGAACCAGATGGTTGCTCTTTGTTTTTCCGCCGGCAAAGTCTTGTGACATGCTTCCACCGTGCCGGTGCTTGAGGTGGTCTGGTCCTGCACGCAAAGGTGGGACACAGATGTTCGACAGGGAGGTGTGTGTTTATAAACATCTGAGCGATCCGGTCACATCATCAGCGCTGACACCTTGGCAGGAAAATATCACACACACAGATGGGTTTGAGTATGTTTGCTGACTTTGCAGGTTAATTCTCAATATAATACAGAGGAGATTTTTTGCTGGCGATGTGCAGTGTGTATGTCAGATTGTAAAATTGTTCAAATGTATTATTTTTTAACAACAATAAAATAAACTACAGCCAAATTGTATATAATATATAAAATAAATATTTTGTGGGGTTTTTTTAATAAAAACGAGACAAACTGCTTTACAGAGTTTTAATCTGACATTCATTTTTAATAATATATTGATATATTTCAAATGTATTTTCTACTGCAATAACAGTAAAATAGGCATAACTACTAGTAACTAACCTAAACCATATTCTAACCTTAACTCTAAAATACATTAATGTTATTCATTAATATTAACCTCCCACAGAGGCTGAGTGCAGAAAAGGTAAAAAAGTCTCATTGTCTGTGACTAATAAAGGCTTTAATATAATAACGCACTGGCTGTATCTGAACTGACCCTGCTTGATGATTTTAACCCCTATATCCTCTAAACTGTCTCTAGTGTTAAAGCCCCATCTGGAGGGTTAAATTTCCAGGTCACCTCCTGAGAAACTTTTAAGAACACCTGAACAGACAGTACAGATACGCGCTCACCACCAATAACAGAATGTCACTAGCTATTTTTAATATTACTGTTACTGTCTGTGTCAGTCTCATTCAAGGAGTATTAAATACTGTAATCATCAGCAATTTCATGGTCTAACTGGAAAATTGGCTGTTTTCCTACTATTTCTGCTAACCTTGGTGGTTTGAAACTGTATTAGAAAAAGAAAGAGAATGTGCTGACACATCAATAACCTTGAGTGTGTGTGTGTGTGTGTGTGTGTTCTAGCTGTGAGAAATCCACATTCTGCAGAAAAGGTTATGTAGCATCTTAGCACTAATACATGACACTTTAATATATACACAATACCATTAATGTCTATGGATCGCGAGATTTGTAAATATTTTGGAAAGAAGATTCTTATGCTTACCAAGGCTGAATTTATTTGACGACTCCAGCCAAGTCTTACCGATGCCAAACGTATTACTTCAAATCACAGATCAAACTACAGCTTTAGCCAAATCTGGCTCCACTCAACAAAACAAAGCCCGCTCTCATTCCAGTCTTCGGTCTGGTAGTGGCTCATGAAGAATGGGAGAGGTCAGCTCACAGACTCTCCCTCTCATTACAGGACACTGACGTTTGCCACACGCTCACATATAAATCACACAGATACCCACGAGCACAAAAACACACGGGAAGAAAGAGGAATTATATCTTTTAGGTGACAGCATAAGAGAAGGTGCTGGTGAAAGAGTGGAACAACAGAAAGCCGAATAAAGGAAAAGAGGCAGCAAATAGTAACAGAATGAGTCACTACATTAATACATATGCTGAAAGATCACTTTTCAAACCTGTCCAACACAGAGACAAAACACTCCTGAGAAAACTCACTCAAACCTCCTCTATTCTTTTCACACATTCTCAAAAACCTTGACGTAACTGAATCAGAAGTTTCACTTGCATAAACCCATATATGCAATGTTGTAAACATACTCTACAGTTCAAAAAGGTCAACCAGGCTAAGTAAGATTTTGTTCGGAAGAGGGAAATATTCAGGAAGTTAATGACTCAAAAGTGAGCGCCAACAACATTTAAAATATAACAAAGATTTAAATTTGAAATAAACATCTTTGATTGGGTCAACCAAATTCTGTAAGCAGGACTAAAAAGCATTTAATGCAAGGGTAATTTGTTTACTTGCTCTCATATGCTGTGTCAAGTGCCACCATAAAAAAAAATGAAACCCGCTCAATAAGATACATCCTTCGGTTAGTGATTTTTGCATGATAAAAGCACCTCTCGCACACCATAACAATGCATAGCTGGTTGGTCCTCTTCACATCATGCTTAAACGAGCATCAAATCCCCATCAGAGCAGCTCTCCACAGTATTTGCATGGCCCTGTGAAATTGGACCATTCATGGGAATAAAGCAGCCAAACATGCAAAACTGAAACTGCACTGATGCTCTGAACCGACAGCGTCTCCAGAATGAGCTCATGACCGGAATGACCCGCAACTGAACATTTTAATATATCAATTCACTCATGTCTGCTCTTGGCAGACAACGGCAATGATGGAGAACTGGGAGGGTGCCAAGAGGTTGATCTGTGACCAGCCAGGGTAACTGCACTAAAATAAACTGTGCTGGAAGATCATTACGAAGAAGTAGTGAATAGGGTTGTCAACAAAGAAAACTGTGCTAATTTGGTGATTCGTTTAAACGTTTCTGACACCCAACAATTTAATATTACAGTGCAATTAGTGCTAATGATTATCCAATATAATAAGAGACTGTTAGTTAGCGTTTCAAACCGGCATAAACAGTGGTGTTTTGCTCAACACTAATTGGAACAATGTAGGTCTTTGTGCAAAATTAATCTTACACTTAAAATCAACTTCCTGTAAAACTTAGTTTTTACCCAGAATGCTCATCCGCTTGTGAGCAACGCATTAGCTGTCAAAGTCTGCAACAGGATGAATTCTTAGTTTAACTTTCCAAACAGGTCTAAGCAGCTTTCGAATGGAATATATCATGCCTCATTTCATTTGAAAGCAAACTCTAACAGCTTCTTTACAGCATTATTGACGGTCTATCAGTTTATTAGGCATACAGTATGTTTTGTCAGGTCAATGAAATATAGCATTGTATTGTAATACCTAACTTAACCAACAAAGCCTGATTGGAAAACCATGCCCACATCTACATTTTTTCAAAACTCTTAATAAACACTACTGACTTTCAACTTTCATTCCTTTCCACATCAAATAATAAAGACTTTAATAAAGTTTTTGCATGGTTCCTCACACAACACAATGCTATAACCTCACAACACTTGCATTATAGTGCATTATTTGTGAACTAAATAAATTGCATCACATTACAGGCTCCATATAACTGGTTCTTTTGACATAGTAAACTTGCTTGGTAGCTCACCCGGTACAGATTATACTTTTATTTAAATAATGCTATAAATCCTTCCCCTATATTGTCTTAAGTTTGTAATAAGAAATTATTAATCCTGCTGCTTTACATTTTCTGGTACACAACTGGTTGTTTTAAACTAGAACTGTTAAATTATCATAAACCCCCCCAGAATGCATTAATTACCACCAGCAAATTATCACAAAGTACATATTTTTATGATGCGTTAAGATCCTTTTTAAATCACTATTATTGTTAATAACGAAAAGTCTGAAATCCTTGTTGAAACGTTTACATCGAATAGAAAATATACGTTTCCACCTATTTTGACATCTTTGATCAAGCTCCGCCCCCTTCCATTATTCGCACCTTGGACCCAACCAATTGAAATTTCCCTAAAAACTACTATACCAGCAACGAGCCCCAAAAGCCAGGTCTTCAGATCTTATATCTCCAACGCAAACTGAGGGCAAAAACAAATCTCAAGAAGTCTATCGCTGTCTAAAATCTAAACCGGGCATGATGGAACAGTCAGAAAGTTATATCAAACGTCCAAACTATGGCTAAAAAGTCTCCCCCCCCCCTAAGCACACCTGTTTAGGGACAGCAGACCCCTGGCATTGTTTTCCGCATCTTTTCAGCCGTGTCACACACTAGAATGAATCGCGTGTCGGGTTACTTACTGCAACAGTAACGTGCAGGAAACACAAACATGCGCGCGCCTTCTCCAGTTACAGAACGCGCCGCTCAGAAGTTTGCGCGCAAGACAATCGCACGATCACCGAGTTTGCAGGCGAATGGATGGAGCATATATAAATAGATTGCGAGTTTTTTGTTTGTTTTTTTTTAGGTATGAGGAACTGTTACTATACCTTATTTCACAATTTGCATGCACTCTCAAAACAATCGTCCTCACTTCCGACCCATACTCGGTATTCCCATCATTTGGAGGAAGGCTGAATAGCATGCCATGTCCTTTCAGTCTCTGTTTCCCGGAGTAAGTACGGTTCGCTCAATGGAAGAGCACGAGTGTGCTGCGGGCCCCTCCTCTCCGCGCTTTGCCCCGGCAGCTCTGCGCGCTCACCTCGTTGTAAACTGAGCCAAGTCTGCGCTTACATCACACATTACTATGGTGACTTCAAATCCCTGTAACTCTCCACCCAAAATACCTGGCGGATCACCGCACAAATAGAAATACGCTTGTGGCTTGCAACGTCAAATGACTCCTAAATTAAATCAGAGCATGCAACATATTAACTACGACTTTTCCATCAGAAATTCCTCATTTGCTGCTTATTAATAGTTAGTAAGGTAGGTTAAATTTAGATATTGGGTAAGATTGGGGATGTACAATAAGATCACGTTGAATAAGGCGCTGATATGTTTAATTACTGCTAATAAATGGATAATATTGTAGTAATGTGCAATCTAATAAGCAACTATTTCAGAGACCCTAAAATAAAGTGTTTTCTTAATTAATTTGATTGCGTTTTGTTTAAGTTTAAATAAAAGAATGATCACAACCTATGCTTTATGCATTTGTTTAATATTTGCTGTTTAATTTTATTGTCCGGTTTCAAATAAAACATTTAATAGGCAATTCTGCAAAAAACTAAATTATATAACAATAGGGCTGAGAATAATTTTGAACGAATAAATCTGACTGCCATAATAAATGAACATGCACCATTTAAATCCATGCATTCCACTATTTGTATTTGTATTTTTTTGAATGCGACATTACACTTACGGTATATTTGTTACACTTTCATTAATATTATATTAAAGTACAAATAATGCAAAAACAACCTGATAAAATGTGATGTGACACTCCCCGATCTCTCCTGCTTTTGATTTAGAGTGAGGTGAAGGGCAGGTGGAGGCTTCCACAGCTAAACTAAATGCTGAACACCTCGCCTTAAGCGTGATTCAGCTGATATAGCTCAGCGGTCAGCCATACAAAATTAAGACACAGAGACAGAACAGCTCGAATGACACACACTCGATGCATCATACCCAGATTAACGCAGGACTGAAGAGTTCCCATATAATAACCAGCCCAACCTTTAAAACAAGATACGCTTTTATATTGTTTGTGCAATTATTTTATAATAACAGGTCTGTGTTAAGTATTGTAAAAGCAAATGATTAACCATACAAATAAGATACAGAGAAAAAAGGTTAGTCAAGTGTATGGATGACTGGGCACTAGACCAATCAAAATTCCTCTCTCTCTCTCTCTCTCTCTCTCTCTGTGTGAGTGTGTGTGTGTGTATGTAAACCCACCTTCACTGTTACAAACTCTCTCTCACACACACACACACACTCACATTCCCCAGCCAAGTACTCTCAGTCTTGAGAAGCTGTCAATCACCTTCATTGTTCTGCTGTGTGGGTCTTTAAGAGCAGGTGAGAGAGCCTTTTGTTTTCAATCAGAGTAAACACACGCAACACTCCCTCACTCACCCGCTGTGGAGAGGCGTTTGGCCCCTGCCCCCACCTTTTCTCTTTAATACCCCCTGGGGCAATCCAAATAACATTCCACAGGCCCACTGAGTGGATGAGTACGAGCAAAAACGAGTGGAAAGAGAAAGAGCGCATTTTACAGAAAGCATGTTGATCTCACAATCTTAATATCACAAAATGATACATGTAAAAGTATTCGATTATTTAGTGCTGTGATATAAAGAAAACACACTACCAGTCAAAGGTTTAAGGTTTTTCATTTTTATTTTTTTATGATTTTGAAAAGCGTCTCTTATGTGCACCAAGACCACAAATATTAAAGTTTATGCTAGAAAAAAATATTACAGTTCACTGTACTGTTCATCAAATATTTGGTCAAAAATTCTGTAAATTGTGATACTGTGAAATATTATTACAATTTAAAATAACTTAAAAAAAATTAATCCGGTGATGGTACAGCTGAAATTTTTAGTTGTTAAACAGTTTAGTTGTTTAACAGTAAATATTTGCTGTTAAAAAAGCATTATAGTATTGTTATTATATCTGTTGATAAAAAGTTGTGTTTTTTTAACAATAGTATAGTTGCTACAATGTTTAATCAATGCTCTAGTGCGTATAAGAGCCTTCTGTTAAAAAAAAAAAAAGAAAAAGATCCTAACTATCTCAAACCTTTGAGCAGCAGCTTAAAGATTTGGTCAGCGCTAAAGTTTGTCATTTCTATTAAACATTCTGACTAGAGTGTGAAACTGGACAGAAAAGGGAAATTTCAGGGCATGGCCGGACAACAAAAATGTGTCATTATGATATATGGCACAGACTTCAGTTCTCACCTCAGGCAACAACGGCTGGGCACAAGCACTGAAAATGGATTCTTTCAGCCAAAGGGAAAAAATATAAAACAAACCTCCACCTGTTCGGACTGAGAGGTCATTCTATTTACAACCTTTTTTTAAGTACCCGGGGCTTTAGAGTTATGGGTTTGTAGTGAGATAGAGAACTATCCAGCTTTTTATTATTAAAATAATTTAGCGTGCAATGAATGGAGTTAAAATGGGTTAGCCGAGAGGTGATCCCTGTGGTCATAATTGAAGAATGTGCAGCGTAAGGACAGCAATGTCTCACATTCACACACTGAATATAGTTTCATATTGCGAGATGTGTCAGTCACTGCAAAAACCGCTCATTGTTCACTGATGACTTTTTTTAAGAAAGCAGACCAGAAAAAAAAGTTATTTATCTTCACTACTTCTTTTCTTGACTATTTGGCTTCTATCTGATATTTACAGCCACTAGACAATTCATTCTTTAAGATCCGGAACAAAGAAAACCTTTAGACAACCTTTGGCTCACCCGCTGAAGATCAATAGATAACACACACACACACACAGAGACACAAGACACTTTTACAATGAAATAAAATCAGTGTCTGTTACTATAATGTTGCATGGTGCAATGCAATCATTGCAACCATTTAATGCCAGATACATAACTTGTTTTAATGTTTCTAAAGTAAAACTGCTGCATTCTCCTTAAACCATTCAGCTACTAGTTATTGATCATATTAACATTTCCACTTGTTCTCCCAGCATTGCAATATGGCATATTTGTATAGCATTTTTACCAAATCTGTTTCAGTCATGTGACATATATGCTATGATTGTGACCATTAGTGTGACAAAGTTGCAAAAAACGTCAGTGAATACAAAAACATATGCACGCACATATTAAAAAAAAAAAAAAATCTGATATTTCAATTTGATCCACACTGGACGCCAGAAATATTTTTTATCGTTTAGCGAAGACCTATCAAATCTGACATTAACAGATATATTATATTTTACATAATAATTCTATTTGTGTGTTTACTGTGTATATTTATTATGTATATATAAATACATATGCATGTATACATTTCAGAAAATTTTTTTTTATATGAATATACATTTAGATATGTGAATACACGTAAATAGTGTACTTTCAAAAAATACACTGTATGTGTGTGTATGTAAAAAAACTACTTTTTGGAGGAAGTATTGCATAAGTGGCTATAAAATGGCATGTATGTGATACTCCATTATTATAAAGAGATTTAGCCCAGGGCTGTCATTTAGCTCCGTTTATGATGCTAAATACACCTATTTCCACAAATCAGCTTCATATCCGTAGTTCAAATGCATTTGCAGACAGATTCTGCCCTTCTGGGGCTGACACTGGGACAACAGATAGTATTGACAGTGAGTGGACTTCACCTGTTCTCTGAGTCTCTCCTGATGGCCCATGATGGCAGAGGCGTGGTGTGGGTACTTCTGTTTCAGATGTTCCAAAAGGCCTCTCGTTTTTATCCATATCTGAGGGCTGCATGGCCAGGATCTCCTGTGAGCTGCGCGCTCCGCCCACCGTGTGTCTTCGTGGAACCCCTACACGGCTGGATTTGGCCTCACAGCTTCTACCGGGGCTGTTAGCGGAAACAACCTGATGTTTACGGGCCAGGTGCTCGGCGTCTTCGCTAGAAGTCACCTTTAGATTTCCCTTCAGAGGTTCTAGGGAAAAAATAAGTCAGAATAGAGAAAAATATGAGAATGTTTCCTTGTGGACAGCATTTGCACTGGGTATTAGGAAAATCAATACATGTGTGCACACACACACGCTAAATAAACCTTTACGGATGTCAGGCAGATGATTCTCAGATGGAGCTGTCGGGACAAGATTTATTAAATAAAGATGACAGGTTGATCATTCTCAAGCTTCAGTTTCCAAAAACCGAAAGAAGCAAACATGTCCTAACAAAGCTAGCAAAGCGTTAGCGCTGAACGTTTACGTATATATCAAATGTGACACGCACACCCACAAGACACTGACATCAAAATATCAATGCATACACTTTCTTAGAAGTGAGCATAATCGAATGCTAAAGTAAGACAAAAACATTCAGTCATATTTAGTTAGTGTCTAAAAGAATGTCTAAAAGTTCTGAGGAGAAAAATACTCTGTCAGCAAAACTACTGTTGGGAATGACCTGCCTCTCTGATGTATTGCCCTCCGGTGTAAGGCTGGAACGCAGATGTTTGTACCTAACCTGAGCATTTTTTCCTCAATAAAGAGTTGAGATACAGCCCAACTGGGATTCATTGTTTACTTCATATATAAGGTGAGAAATATTAGGCTAACGTTCACTTGCGCACAGTGCTCTGTTGTTTACCATAAATGCTCATTAATAGGTCAATAAATCTCCCAAAGTGTAAGAGTGCAAGGTTGAGAAATCCTGAAACCCATCCTCCTCCCCTGTACGCTTAGTGTCACAGGACAGCAATCTATCAGGTCTATTTATAACTGCTAAGCTACACACACACACTTGTACACACAATCTCAAAGTAAGTCAACAAGAAAATCAAGAAATCCTGTTCCATTCAGAAAAACGTTCTACCCTGTCATTGCAACCTTGCTTTATCACGTCTACATCAGCGTCACGGAGCCCTTACCTTCCGCAGGCATGTCTGTCTTATTCTTTTCACCAAGTTCTGCCATGTTCTCCAATACAATGACCCTATAGATACTGGATTTAAGAGCCTGTCTGTAGAGAGCAGCTGTTGGCAAGATTCCACAGCCTCTCACATGAATGAAAGACGCTTTAGCAGTTTAATTTAATGGAGTCTGGATTACTCTGAACTCTTGTGATCAGCTCTAGAAACTTGCAAATTGAAAACACCCCGCTGCATGCTGAGTGTGCAGGAGCCTGTGTGAGTGTGTTCTCATTCCCAGACCTAAAAAGGTGACGGTGACGTTAACGTTCCCATGTAAAGCTTAGCGAGGGGCCCTCGCCAACAGGTGCTAGATCCACACTTCCTCTCTCCTTCTCTCCTTTGCATTTTTAGCGCAATTTTCTCACTAAATGTTAAAGAATATTTAGCTATCTTTCAACAAATGACTCGGAAGAGCTTAACCCTTTAGAAAACACAGTTAGGAAGTTAAACGCATATATGATGCTTTGTACATTATTATACATCATTATTATTATAAATAATGTACTTTTTTTTCTCCAGTAAAACATTATAACAGTACAATCCACTGAATGTACAATACTTTTATCACACACAGCCTCAATTTCATCACTGTCAAAAAATTAAATATGGCACTAAACTGGCTAAGCTCAGTAGACATTAAATAAACAATTAAATATAATATATTATTGGTTAATAGTTATTAATTAGTTTTAATTGATAAAATATTTATTATTTTCTTAACCGTTTTTTAAAATTAAATTTAATAATAAAAAAAGTGTTTGTCCAGCACAGCCTAACAACCAATTCATACATATTTTATGAGGTGGTTAATTCATACAAAAAAACGTACGATTTAACAAATAATCAAATGCATAATTAGAGGTGCTTCCTGTTGCCGCTTATAAAAGTCAACTTCTCATGTTTGGTTGAACCTTTTTTCCAATGTGTCTAATGTGAAGTGATTGTGAGAGCACTGTAATCCTTCAACAGCTGAATGTGGGCGGCTGCTCCACAGCTTCCTGACGTGTAGATTATTCAATGAAGGGTATTTTAAAATGTTTCAAATATCTTCTATAATCCTGTTCGAGTCTGCCATTACATCAAAGGGGCATAAGAACATCTATGTCTGTGTGTGGACGCATTCAGTGTGTAATTCATAGTAGTTCAGTCAGCTCAGAAAGAAAGATGAAAACTAATGCATAACACATGGAAAGGAAAGAACCTCTTGTACGTTCATGTAAGTCTTATATTGTTGTTTTTGTTAACTAAACACTATCCCTCATGTCAGGGTACAGACACCATGTTTTATTTGACATGCCTATGAGAAACTCTTCTACTTCTGCGTATTTTGCATCAATTTTTCACCCAACAAAAAACTGAAAATGTATATTTCTAAAATATCCAGTGCTAAGAAAACGTTGAAAATGTTAGACTTTAGTAAATACTCAGATTATGTAATCATAATAGATAGATCATGTGCAAATAAAAAGACTGTGAATGTTTCTCCAAGTTATATATCAACCATGTTACTATTGTATTTTTCCATTTTGAAAGTAACAAATTATTTGAAGCTTTTAAAAACGTGAACTCTTCAAGGACAAAGTCTTGTTTCTAATCTCTAATCTTGTTTCTAATGTTTGAAATCTTACATTTCAAACATTTCAACCCTGTTACCATGATTTTGTGAAGAAAACAATAATTGGCGAGCCAGTATTTGAAGAAGTATCAATTTTTCCAAGAAGCATCTTGTATTTTAATGAAACTGTCAGTACGATTGTACCATTTGATTATATCCTAACATATATTAAATTAAATGCAAAATCATTTTACCAACTTACTAGCATGTTGCTATATTATGCTTTAACGTACTAAAATCTCGATAGGTGTATTTTAGAGCACGTTTACATAAAAAATGTTTGCAGTTTGGAGTCCCATTTGACAATGTAAGTCTATGGGAATTTTGACCTATTTGGAAGTCCGCTACTGGGATTTCATGAGTTGGATCAGTTAAACAGGATAGAGCAACATGAGTCAGGCGAACCCAAGTTTGTTTGATCTAACTCAAAAGCTTTAAGAAGCGTCATGAGGAAGTATATGCCACAGTGTGTTTCTCTAAGACATATGCATATTATTTCTCTAATTTCAGTTTTTAAAGTGATACAAATGTATTTTAAATACATTGATTCATAGAATGACCCTGTTATAGTGCATTGCAAAAATGCACTGCATTGCAAAAATCCATTGCCATGGATGTTAAACAAAATCTTTCGGTCATTCTTCCGTTTCAAAAACCAAAGCAAACCTACTACCTCCATAAAAGTCAGTTACAAGCATGAATACCTAAATGACCAAATGTTCCATGATAAAACATAATACCAACTGTACGGTAAGTCATTATCATCAGCAGCACCTCTCATATCTACCAAAGCACCAGTGACCTTCTGCAAGATGTTGATTAAGCTCTTCCCTATCACACATATTCCCCATTGCTTACTTTCCCCCAAACCACAAGCCTAAAGAGCACAATTTTCGTCCACCAAACCACACGATTCTCCCTTTCCGATTAAAAAAATCTCACACTAAACAATGCAGAGGAAGTATAACCACATCCCTCACTCCTTCCCCTGTAAAAACACTTTTAAATCCATTCCAGTCTTCTACACCTCCTTTAACTTGCAATTTTTTGGTCACAAGACACAATGGCCTGACACTGAGCTGTAAACCGAACGGGGCATGTGTCTTTAGTAATGAGATGTGTTGTGTGTGTGTGTGTCCCGGTTCGTTTGGGGTCAGTGGTGTAGGGTTGTGCTCAGTAATGGATTTATGGAGGAATGTGTGCTACCACTCATAAACTTTCATCTCCTCTCTCTAAAAACAACGTACATCTCTCTCTCTGGTTGGACAGAGCTCTTTTGTGTGGCTGGGGATATTGTGTTACTGCAGACAGTGACTGAGTAAGAGATGAGAGTCTCATATAATAAGATAAGTGAATCTTACAAACATAATTTTAAACACACCCCACAAAAATGAATTCTCCTAAATATGGTCATCCTACTATTCATTTGTGTCCAAAAGTTAAAACCAAGTACATTTGGACTTGTAAAGATTCCAGAAAACATGTTTGGAAACCATCATAACCTTTGCAGTTCAAATTGAAACGCACACACACACACACACACACACACACACACACACACACTTCTCTACAGATTGTTTACTTTCTCTACACCTCTAATAAGCCCATTTAAAGATCCTCCAAACCCAGAGGCATTCTGGGCTGAATGATTCCAGCTGTCAATCACTGTCATTTTTAAGGATGAGCTTCAGGGTTTGGGTGGCAAGATGAACTCCTCATCTTCATCATAGTCTTTTACTTGAATAATTAACTTTAATTAGATTGTGAAAGCATAAAAACATACAATAACATGATACGGGAGTGACACTATGTGCCTTTTTCCACTGATCACAATGCTGGGTGGCACGTTCAGCCAATGAGACTGATAAACCCTTAAGACAATACAAAGAATAGAAGGGGCCTTTAGGCGGAATCTGTTTTTATCTCCTTCATCAACTTGTAATCCAGATTAAATCTGACTCGCTCTGTTTCAACAGGTTCCCACAGATGATCTCGTTCCCTCAGCCAGCAGAAAGCCCAAGGCAGAAGACACTGACAAATTCCCATAGGAAAACTAGGATTTCTCAACAGAAAACCCACAAATATTTCGGACGACATACATTCACAAGCACAGCATTTAAGTTGACCACTAGAGACTACGGACTTTGCTGCAGTTAAAGCATGCAGATGTTTTACCTTCTCGGAAAGTTTACAACCTCCAGACCTTTACACACGCATACACACTTTTACAGGCGTCTGTAAAACAGGTGTGGAGTATAGAAAGTGTGTTACAAGTTCCCGTGATATGTGCAGGTGAGCGATCTGATTTATTTAAAAGAGCTTTCTGCTGTAAGCACACGATTTTGTGATGCTGTAATGGTGCCACAATGCAGCCTGGTAACATTTTTGCCTCTCTCACAGGAAGAGTTCAGCTTTCGGCCTCCAGTATCTGTTTACAGTGGATGTTGATCTTTTGATCTGCAAGCAGAAGAGCAGAACCGGATAAAAGTGTCAGAGTTCAGTCTGCTCAACGCTTGCCTTCGTTATCAGATTATGCTCTTATTCACCCACTGTACTGTAGTGCCCTTATTTGTATAAGGCCAAATCCTGACCTAGTGCTCTAGATCTATCTATCATTAACACATTATTTTGATTGGTGCACAACATACAACATACTGACTATGACAAACCTTGCAAGTATGTGAACTTATTCTACTAAACCTAAACCTACCCCGACAGTCTACACTGGGAGTTTAGTAGACTGTATATAAACAATTGAGAATTAGTTGGCATGTAGTTGACGTAGTTACAAAGTTACTTATATTTAGTAAAATGTCTAATTTTCATAATATCAAAATAAAGTGTAGCATATCTATCTATCTATCTATCTATCTATCTATCTATATATCTATCTATCTATCTATCTATCTATCTATCTATCTATCCATCTATCTTAGTATGGTTGTTTTGGAAGTGACCACAAGAGGGAACTATCACAAAGTGAAGATCACTTATTCATTTTCCTTAATGAGAAATGAGAAGGGTACATTCCTTACAGATTTTCTTCCAAATTATACTTTTTATTTTTTCGTAATCTGCCGTTTTAGGGTTTTCTTTGCGTGTTACATGACAGTTTGAATATGTGAGTTACCAGGCATTTGGCCACAATTGACCCTTCCCCTTAATAAAGTGAATAAAGAAGCTCTCGACTGTGTGTTTGTCTCTGTGTCAACGGTCGCCCTGCCAACAGAGGGGCTTGCGGCACCCTGAAGAGAGGAGATGTGGGAGCCGCCTGTGAACAGCTGCTCACACACACATACACACACGCACACCGGCCCTAGCTGTGAGAATTGCATCTTGATTATATTTGGCAGAATGAACTCATGGATCATTCTGCACACAGCTGGAGAAGAGACATCCAAAGGTGTGTGTGAGAGAGAGATAGAGAGAAAGAGAAAAAGGGAAAGAGATGGGAGAAACGAAGAGGATAAAGAGGGAAGCGCTACATCACAGTTATATTGTATAGTACAGCGAGCAGCCAAAGTCATGCTCTCTGTTGAGATTTAACAGGAGTCTGCCCTGGCAGGAATACAGCTGTCTGTCTGACCAGAGATATAGACAATAAGGTACTGAATACAGTCTGCTGAACACAGACACACACGCCGTTCTTATCTCAGTCCAGATTGTTCATTCTGTTCAAGGGCTTTGCCAAATTAGAATTTATGTTTTAATATAACACTTCTGAAATGGCTTTATTAAAATGTGATTAGAATCCATTCGCTGCTCTAAAGCAAAATAAGCACCTTCAAATGTCAGCGCCTTATTCAGACATGACCGCGCTCCACACCTCTCTCTCCCTTCATTCCGTCTCTGTCCCGTTAAATTAAACCAGCACTGTCCCGCATGGTCAGATCTTAAATTCTGGGGGTTTCAGAAGCTGCTACATTCACTATACGCTTTCACTATATAATGACTCAAGCAAACCATTTGTGGTAACACTTAAGACCACATATCATTCGTATAAATATTACTTTAATACAAGCTAATGGTGATTTAAGGCAAGTAATAATCAAGAACTAACCTTAAAGTGCCCCTATTATGAATGTTTGAAAATGACCTTTCATGTAACTCTGAATGAAGTGAATGAATAAAAACAAAGTTTTAAATCTGAAAGTGCATTGTGTATATTTTCTCACAAAAGAAAGAGCCAACTCTGAATCATTGAACTGAGTCATTTTTAAACGAGTCCCAAGCCATTTCATGTTGATGCCAAAATGAAACATTAGCCCACTTATTAGATTGTTGGTTTAAATAAAAATTTAAAATTAATTCTTGCCACTAGGTGCCACTTTTGGAGCGTTTAAAACTCATAAGCACTGCTTAGATGAAATCGACCAATCATCAGAGGGGTTTGAAAAAATGTATCATTTGGGAGTCGTTGAATAAGGGAAAAAAATGCATATGAAAAGACAATTATAGTGTTTTTTAACCTGTTTTCAACCTGTTGTTTGGGACTCCCAAAACCAAAATATGAACCTTTTCATAACGCACAACAGGGACACTTTAATTATAAGTCAAATAAAGTAATATGATTTAACGTGTAAAAAGTGTTAATTAATACATTAACCAACAATCATGTAAGCTTTACAACCCTTGGTCCCAATATAATTTAACTGTATAAAAAAGCAGAGTGAAAATTCTTCTGAACATCTATTTTTGTGATCCGCACAAGAAAGAAAGTCATACAGGTCATAAATCATGGGGAGAATAAATGATGACTGAACTGGCCCATGGCACAGCACCCGCTGTCACACCTTCATCACACCCCTGGCTCTAAAGTGACCTCTAAAATATGTGTTCTTTTCTAGATAGACAGAAATAAAAATCAAAGGGGAACAAGATTATAACATTTGACAGCTATCGCGCCTTGGCACAATATGATACAGAGCTAAACAGACTACATAGTGCAGAGACGCATGAAAACCCACAAATATACACTGCTATTCATCTCATAAATCACAAATGAAGATTTTTTCAACATCTGGTCAAGTTAAAAACTTCTCAAAGTCTCCATCACTGTGTACACAAAGTCTTTCCAGCCTTAATTACTGCAGCCTACAGAAAGAGTTTCCCACACACTACAGACCCCGGCACACTGATATCATCCAAGACAGCGGTCAGAAACACTAATACACACGCTGATAGAGAAAATACCAGCTTTTAACAGTCATATCTAATGAACTGAGTCACTATGGAAAAAGCAAACATGGCTTTATGCGACTAAGGAAAGACTAGTTTGGCTTCCTCATGTAATAAATAAAAATTAATGGATGTCACAGTTAATCTATTGTCTTATAATTTGACTAATCTTTCGATGACAAAGTGCAGTCTACTATTTTGCTCGAAAATTTGTCACTTTCTTTGATATTTTATTTTCCCTCAAGTGTGCCCTGAAGAAGTAGTCCACATCAAAAAGAAGAAAATTCACCATCATGTTCCAACCTTTTACGGCTTTCTTATGGAACACTGAAGAAGATGTTTTAAAGAATGCTAGTAATCCATCATTTCTCTACCATTATAAAAAATGTACAAAAGCTGTCACTGGGGTGGTACCTTTTCAAAAAGGACATGTACCTTTTTGTACCTTAAAGGTACATTTTAATACTTAAAAGTGTACATATTTGGACCTAATGGGTACAAAAGTGCACATTTTGAAAAGGTACCGCCCCAGTGACAGCTTTTGTACCATTATTTCTGAGAGTGTATATTGAATTCTTCTTTACAGCGTAGGGGAAAAAAAACTCTTTTGCTACCAAAACTTAGATGCTCTTGGGGCCGCTGCCCATCTACATTAATGTTAATTTTATTGATACAACTCTGCCTCCCTCTAGTGTCTGATTTACAACATGCACACACATCTGGCAAAGTGATTTCTTTAGCTGTCACGTTAAAATTTCTCCCAGCTTTGCACAGACATGCGTTAACTATCGAACTGCTGTTGAATAACACAATGGGCGACCAGTTTGACAAACTAAAACTGCATCTATTTCGCAGTATTAAACAGAGAGAGAGTTAAGAGTTACGTTTCAGCCAGAGGCACAGCAGACTGTAAACAAAAGGGTACGAAAACATTACATGACAGAAGGTTAAAAAGATGGGATGCAAGAAAAATAGAGGGCAAAGAACGGAAGGGTGAGGATATACAAAAAAATGTAATTTCTGTAATGGATGAAGGCTGCAGCAAATGATCTGATTCGCTGTCTATGACATCATCCCTGCTAGACCTCCTCCCAGTTGGACGATGTCATCAGCACTGAGGCATGTCAGTGCTGTAATGCAGCAGGACCCCGGCTACACACACACACACACACACACACACACTCCTATACAAGAGCACGGGGCTAAGACACTGTTTGTGTGGCACAAAAGCTTCCGAGGGCGGTCAAGGTCAGCGCGAATGAAGTCAAATTAATGTGAAAGAATGACCAAGCGCTATCATGTCCCCAATCCAGATTCCTGACCTATTTAACCCTGATCCAGTTTCTCACAATCCAGATTAAGTGTCCCAAAAGTCACAAGCAGAGAGCAGTAAAGCAGATGCGCATCATCCCTTAATGCCCATGTGATGCAAATCTGATTAGCGCAAATGTCAACATCATCACAAGATTAGGAATTACAAAACACACATTTACTACATTACAAAGGATGATTTTGTTTATGACATCAAACAGAGGCTTCGCGGAAAGAGATCTGTTAAATTCCAAACGCTTCCGTTCGACACATACAGACATGCTTTGAACGGTCAGTGCAGCTTCACGAATAACCCATTTTAATAAATACAATTACAAGGTCATTAAAAATTGTCTAAAGTTAGCAATATACGCATGCAAACAGACCAAAAATGAAAATGTTAAGATCTAACAATCCTCCGCAGTTGAACTTGGGAATCAGTTTGATTCACGTATGAATCATTCACAAGAACAGTGTTGTGAATTAGATCTACCAACTGGAATTAAACCACGCTGTTTAGAAATCTAGGCTCAGTATAATTAGTGTTTATGAATTTGGCCAATATTAAAATAAATAAATAAAATAGAATACGTAATAAGCAGTATTTTATGCAATATTAAACCATTTAAAATAACTCTCTCTATTTGAAAATATATTAAAGTGCGCCTATTACAGATTTTTGAAAATGACCTATTATGCAGTGTATAGCCTAAGACAGCTCTAAATGAATGATGACATCCATAATGGCACAGTGTATAAAGTTATTGTCTCTCAGAAGAATAAGTTGACTCTGAATCACTGAAACGAGTCATTTTAAAAGAATCCCAAGCCATGCTGACGTTAACATGAAACGCTTGGTCTTTTCATGTTGGTCTGAATGAAACTGAAAAGTCCAAGTGGAGCTCCTGGAGCTTCTGGAGCGGTAAAAGAGCTCTTTCCCTGGTAACACTGTACACAAACCAGCACTGCACAAACGCTTAACTTTATTATCCATAATAGGTGCACTTTAAAAATGCTATTTATTCCTGTGATGGCAAAGCTAAAAATGTCTTATTATTCTAAATGTTGAAAGTAGTTGTGCTGCTTGTCATATTTATGGAAAGTAGCATTTTGCTATTTACTGTATATTTATAGCATTTTACTATATATTATATTACAGTATACTTTTTTTACTGTCACGTTTGATCAGTTTAATCATGTCAATTCTTAGAAGGTTAACATGGTAATGGTCACGACAATGTTAATGTTTCTGTCTTGGTGGAACAGTTTGATTCTAAAGCCTGTAGTCAAAACACACACGCTTACAGTCAAACACACAACGTGTTACCATTCTCTGATTATGCGACAATTTAAAATATAAAAAAACAACCCTGCTTCTTTCAATCATTCCAAAACAATAGACATTTCATTACTGCACTACGTGCAATCGGACAAAACCGATTGCATCGGTTGTTATTGGAAAATGTGCCAAATTGTTGTTTGTCCACTGCTGAGCTCAACTGAATTGTGAATTTGGAAGAGGAAGACGGGAGGTAAACTTCCATCCGAGGAATGGGGACTATTGGTGGAATGTAGAAAAAAACATCTGAGGAACAGGCAGGGGACAGGGTGGACTCGCTGTGTCCCGTTGCTACTTCCATTGTTGACATTTTCCTGAGGCTTTCCCTTTTCCTTCCATTCAAGCCACATTCGGAATATTGCGTGACCTTAAGACTGAAATGTCGGAAAAGACCCTGAGGAAAACGAGCTTCAAACAGTTAATATACGCGCACGTGTGGAAGGTTTTTTGCGAACGCATTAATACGTCTGCGAGCAAATCTTTTTTTCTCTTTAAAGCATCTGTTTGCGCCCGCCGATCTGCTCCTTCGTGAATCTCTAAACCATTTGCCTCTGTCCATTTCAAACCAGTGAAGAAGAGGAACAACAGACAGGAAGGAGGAGAGGTAAAGATGCATTTCCACTCAGCACGTGCAGCAGCTGCCAGGAAAAGCTCTCAGTGTGAAAAATGACAAGTGCGGCGTGTGTAAAAGAACGGGGTGGACAGGGGAGAGGTGTGGGAAAGATGTTCTGCCTTATACTGACACTTTTTCCCATCATCCACCTGTCAGAGTCAAATCACAACACATTATAAAACTCTACCTGAAAATGTGAAGAACAACAGATGGAAAAAGTAAGTGCTTTTAGAGTTTAGACAGAAAGTGTGTCTACATTTTTTTCCCTCATATGTCATGACCATAAAACCTATTTTTGAAAGTGAAAGCTATGACTGTTTTTTTTATTTTAATGATTTTCTGCTTAGTTTTCTACTATTTTTTTTCTTTTTTGTCGCAGCCAACTAATATACAGTCTCTAATAAAAAAAAAGCGTACAATTACAAATGAAAAGGGTCTTTTTTTTTGAAGAATAGTTTTGTTTTGCTTAAAGAACAAAAAACCTAGACGCCGCAAATAACAATTTCAGTTTTAGACAAAATAATAATACATACAACACACAGCACTTAGCACTTGATCAATCCATTTCTTAGGAATGCCCTGATATTTAATTCAAGCAGCCCTATATTTTCTTGGTCCGTCCATAACTCATATTTCCAAAGAAGGAAGATTCATCTCTGGATAAATAAACCCAAAGTGGCTTTCAGCTGTGTCTTTTTTCCACTCAGTCGAGCTAGACTCACTTATCAGAAGTTATCAGAGGATCTGGCACAGAAAGAGAGACCAGAGGTCATGAAGATAATAAAGACCTTACTTTAAAGTGAATTTGGGATCCTTCGCTTCAGCGTCTGATAGCTGGCCAGATGCATTAATCTATTCCGGCATGTCAAGTTTCACCTAGTTCATTCAGCTGCCTGCAAACATATTTATGTCTCAGACACATTCCAGTCGCATGAAAACGAATAATCATGTAACCACAGCCAAATAGGCCTTATGGAAAATCATATCCTTCCTAGCAGCCAGTAAGCCTTTTTTCGGTGAAATTGCCCTCAATGCAGACATCAAAAATTCATCTGTTGAATTAAGACCAATCCGTGCAGAGCAATTTTGTACATTCGTGCTAACAGCTGATTATAAAGCGGAAAAAGATAAGGCGTCATTAGCATATGGTTAGCGCAAATAAATTAGGAAAAAAGAACGAGAGACAGAGACAAAGTGAGATGACATAAAAGCGTGAAAAAAGGTCCTGACTGTTAGCAGTTAGAGGGATTTCATCCATTTTTATTAAGATTAGCCAAGTTTAATACCCAAAGACTTACTAAAGACCAAACATAATTAACTACTCAACACTTACTCTCTCTCTCTTTCACACACACACACACACACACACACACACACACACACACACACACGTTAGTGTCCAGCTGGGATGAAAAGAGCACATGGCTGATGAATCTGTAATTATAAGATGAAAGTAGGGACACTCTAAGGGATTATATGATGTACCATAAACCCTCAGAAATTACAGAATGACTTTTTTCCACTCAGTGTTTCCTTAAAGGAGACGAAGAATGATTTCAAGAAGTTTTTGCTTTTTTCTTTAAATATACTACAATACAAAAGCACAATGTCACAATCATATTATTTTTACATAATTGTTGATAAATTAAATGCATCTTTTTTTTGTGCAAACAAGACTTTAAATATTAAAGAATCTTAATGACCCCGAACATTTAGTATATTTCTGGACTAGATTTTACATTTAATAAAAAAACATGAGCATTGCTAGCTTAAAGTGTTGCCAAATCTGTAGTTTTTCCACAAAATTGGGCTACTTTTAGAGTACCATTTTTTAAATAGCCATTTAGCCACAAAATGTGATTGGGTTAGTTTTGATTGAGTTTTGTTATGCAGAACTGTTAGTGTGTTCTAGGTGGCTTGCTAGATGATTGCACCAGTCAAAAAGGCCCATCCAGTTATGATATACTAGCCCGTAGACATGCTTTGAGTCACAACTTTAAAATAAATCTATAGGATTTCTCTGCAATTCCATCATTTAGCAGGCCAAATTCCTGTCCAATAGGATAAAAGTAATAGCACATCCCTAACTCAGCAAGAGGCATGTTTTGAGGCATCATTCATGTCTATAGCACAAATAGTGCAGGACGAGTTTTTGTCAAATCTGTCTTGGACTGCAGTGATATCAGCCTCCGGTCTGGCGTCAGTGAAATATCCGCGGACTCTCTTTCAGGCTTGGTGCCATTTGTAGGTGATCTGCTGTTGATTGCCTCAGCGGTTCCCATGGCAATGGGGTGCCTGTGGGTTACAGGCTAATCTGAGGAAAATAGTACAGGCTTACCCCGTGCATTACTACCTGTGGGGATGTGATAGGTGCATCGGAGGCTCAGAAGACTATGCTTTGATGCTTTGAAGAAAATGCTGACTCTGTATTTCAGTTTGTTAAGTCAGGGCATTGCTTTTAATGTACGATATTATAAAGACAACTTGTTTTCGTAATGTAATTTTAAAGGTTCAGCTCTGAAAACGAATGTCCCACCCTCCCTGCAAACTGCTGTCCAAAGCCAAGCCCAAAGACAGCATTACTGCAATACATCATGTGTCATTCACCGGTGAGAAAACTTTATAGTACAGTTAGTAACAGGATTACAATACCTGGAAGGAAGATCGGGCTGTTGATGCTTGCCTGATATTCTTACTCTATACGTACGTGAACAAGCTGATGACGTATCCTGTCTGTGCGGATCGAGTGTGCAGGGGTATGCAAATGCACAAGTTGAAAGGCAGGTGGGAAAGTCAATGAAAGTATTTGGATTGGTCTATTGGTTCTATGCCTTCCACAAGAATACATACATATAAATACATTCATACCACTTAACTTAATGATTGTTATTGGGATATGAAGAGACATTCAGCATAACAAAAAAAGCCATTGCACCCTTAAGGCTATTTGTCAGTGTACTAAACCCAAAATAAATGAATGAAATATTATTTGGCATCAGTTATTTTGCATTAGATTTTTAGCTGTGTATAAAGCACTTTTATAATAATTTTTAAAACAATTGCCAATTTGTCAATGATTTTATCAATAATGTGCTTATTATACAGCTTACTAGAATACTCAGTTTTGATTGGTCATTCACTGTATTCCGCAGTCAGTTACTTTTGTATAATGACTTCTAAATGATCTATATAAATCCCAATTTTCAAACATAGCTGTGCTAATTTCATGTCTCTTGTATGACTCCATATTCTCTTCTCTCACATAAAATAACTTAAATCAATATTTAATATCCATGCATTTATTTCACTGTGTCACATCTGGATCCAAACCACCCTGTCACATTTATTTTTCTATTCATTTCCATCTATCTGTGCATTAATCTCATATGTGCGTTGAACAGAGCGAGCTAACGAGCAACCGCAGTGGTTTACATTGATGTAAGCTGTTACACAGAACAAATAAGCAGATACGCAACCACAGACTCCCAGGATTTGCCTTTAAACTTTTGATATTCCATGTCACAACAGGGAATTGCCTTTTACTTCACGGGGATAATCAGTCTCACAGCAAGACATACAGACAAACCATGGACGGCTGATGTAAGATCTGGGCCCTGCATTCAGATCATAAAATAGCAAAAACAAAGGCCATCCATTCATCCAACATTCCGTCTTTATATGGCAAACTATAAAAAAAGACCTTAAGAACCTCTACACAGACCAAGCAAGCCAGCAGGTCAGGCTTATGTAAGTTGTGGGAAGCCTCATTCCTCACCAAGACGTGAGGTAATAGCACTGGCGAGCTGTCACTTTCCCGCCTTCGTCTAGCAGAAGGAGAAATAATAAAGGACAAAGCAGAATCTAAAGCTTAACAATTTTATTTTTAATTGGAAAAAAATGCATTTTTGCAAAAACTCAAATGCATAGTCTATCTAAATATACAACTGACTGCAGTTAACAGCTAAAATAACCACTAGTGAAAGTGAATCACAACTTTTATTCCTGTTCACATTACAGAGATTATTGATTCATATGGCTTATTTTGTGCACTACCTTGTACAATGCTGCTCGTTTGCGAACTTCTTCAATACTTTCATGTTAAACAGCTTACTTAATATGCAGACACAACTGAAATTTGTCTCTTTAGAAAAGTTTAAACAGCGACACAACATCGGGGTTTGTTTGAGAATCCTGACTTGCTCAGCATGGCAACAGTTCAACCAATAGCGTGAGCTCTGGGCGAGGATACTGTTTGTACAGCCATTGGGGAGTGTTTGGAAAACCTGTGTGAAAACAATTAGCATTTTTGCTGTTTTGTTTCGAGGCGATGATGGCACAGAAACTATACCATTCAGAGAATAAAAATGTGGTTTTCTGTTTTTTTAAAGATTGCTTTACAATTTCTAAACTGTTATGTGTCATGAGTGTCTTGTGTAAACAGTTTCAAGCCTCTTCTAAACGCTACAAATTCTGCAAATGCTTTAGTTACCCTTACGTGCATTTGTCGAAGTCTAAACACTTCCAGGGTTTTGATCAAAGAGAAAAAGATTTGTCTTTTACTGCAAGTAGACTAGAAAGAAGTACTTTCCCATTTTGAAAGAGAGAAGGATTAGATAAGTGTCGAGGAACCTTTGAGGAAGTTTGTTAAATGAGGGCGATTCAATTAGCGATTAGTTCCTATCGCTCAGCCAGGCTTGTATAAAAGGGGCATGTGCTCTCAGACAGGATTAATATTTAATGGAGAACTGATGGATGAAGACTCCTCTGAGATGGTGCTACAGGTGTAGTTGTGCAGAGCTCAAGTACAGAGGAAACATGCTGATATCTTGTGCCGAAATCGAAGAGCAAAGGCGTAAGAAAAATAAGCACTCTGCTGAGAGCAAAAGGTTAAGTCCATCTCAATTGAGGCAGCTGTTTCATCTGGCTCTCGCAGATGGTTCGGTGATTTTTGCGGTGACATCATTGTCTTGCCTCTTATTTTTTTATTCTCAGAGACTGAATAATGTTCTGCAGAAAAATTTGGGTGGGAACACAGTGAGAGGCATTTCTGGAAATGACCGGACAATGCAGGATAAAATGGCTCTGTCAAAAGCAGACACAATATTTTGTTATCATCAGCAGCTAACATAACTACAGTATATTGCAGGTCATGTCAACAAATGGCATTAGCATCAGTCTGGTATGCTATCCTGTCATTAGCTTCAGTTTCTGACAGCCTGTACAACAAAACAATTACACAAAAAGCAAGAGTTGGCAAAATCCACCAGTTTTAAATCGGGTTGGCTGGCCACTAGGCAGCTTATTTGAGTCTGGATGCATAAGTTTTTATCAGTCCATAAAAGTTTACCAGGCTGCTACAATAGCTCCATTCACATCCAAGTTGTTAATTTAATTTATGTGAAAAATTGGAGGACTGCTGAACAAAGTTTCCATCCCATGTGTTCAGGACAACAAAACCGAGGGAATAAAATGCTAAATATTTAGTCACTGTTTTTTTAATGAGAATCTAGGAATTTATTCATGTTTTACTATATAAAACATTAATCCAATTCACGTGATTATATAGTATTCATGCACATTTTTATTACATATTGTTATTTCTATTTTGTATCTTCTATGCAATATTTAAAAATTTACATAAATGTATATCCTTTGACAGCTGCAACAGTATTCAAATGAGCAGTTGCACATCAATCTGTTATAATTGTACTATGATATCAGACCCATAGATTTCACATTAAAAGCACTACTACACTACACTCTACTACTAGATCAGACGTCTTGGACATGTGCTGCAGTTCTTTGCCAGAATGTGCAGCATACTGATAGTCTGGCTTGTAAGACTCACATAGCACATTCGGTCTTATAGGCCTTAGGCTCCACAACACTATTGAAAAGACCAGCTTTTAAAGTCAGCTAGCTATAGACCAACATCATGCAAACATAAATCTGTGTGTCTAAAATGGTGTTTTGAGCAAGAAACTTCAAATAAATCCCTCTGATAGGACAACACAATATTCTTCTAGTGGACCCTCTTATAAAACAACTTAATGACCCAGATAAAAAAAGAAAGGAAGGTAACTCATTTAGGTTAGGTGTAGGCAATTCGTACAAATTAATTAAAGAAATGCAACTCAATTACGATTTAGATACGATTGATTTACATACGATTTAGCAAAAATAATAAAGTGAGGTTGTACAAATGTGTCCAATAATAGGCTATACACATTGGGATGCAGGGAGTGAGTCCATCTGAATGGACGGTTGAATCACTGGATCCTTCGATTTTTTCAAGAACAGATTATTTCAAGGAACTGAACACTGTTGCTCTGTGCTATTGTATAAAATTAATAGTACATTTGTGCTTGCAGGCATGTGCTTATGCATTGAATTTAAAACAAAAACCCATATGTGGATATTTTTTTAAGGGCAATCTAACTGGATGCTGTTGTGACATGTTTAAATAATATAGGCTTTTTTGGATAATGTCAGCTCTCTTATCATCTCTCAGTCCCTCACAGTTACACAGCCAAATATGTCAGGAGAAAATGAAAATTCTAATCAAGATAAAATCATCTTTTTAAAGAATTTCAGAATCATTTTCCAAAAATGAAGATTTGCTTGGAGTTTGTGCGCACTTGTTACAGTAACGAGTTCTGATTGGCCGATCGCCATTATTCAATTTGTGAATTAACATAACTAGACAATTTTAACATTTCATGTGCATGATAAGTTTTACATAATGCACAAAATTATTAATCTAAAGGGGACGGCAAAGAGGGATGGTGGTTTTACAGAGGGGATGCTTTTTTGTAATTTTTCTGACTAGGGGGACTCCATCCCCCGCTTCTCCCCTCATTTTAAGCCCTGGTTAGAACCTATCAAACCTGCGCCATCTAGGGTTTCATGACAGAACTTTGTATTTAGAACAAGATAACCGGGGTGTAAAATACAAAATTAAACTACCTGCTCAAGAAATGGGAATTTTTACTGGTTGAGCACTGGCTTTAGCAGGCTGTCTGCAAGGACAGAAAAACTCAGAAGTGCCGAATAAGTAATATCCTCTGCCCAACAGTTAAGAGTCTATTACATTGGCTTTATTCCCTGGCTTCTGAATCCTGAGAAACACACACATGCTTAAACACAGGTCCAAAAGCTTCCTCATCATAAAATTGAGGTTCCAGCTATCAGCACAACTGAATCATACTTGAATTTATATCCAGCATCTCTGGACAAACAACCTTGGGAGAAAAGCTTTGATATTCATTCCAGACACGCATGGGATGCGGCCCAAGACTTCAGATGCAAATCTACTTAAACAGCATGAAGGAGAAACTCGGAAAAGTTGTCACTACCCAGAGGAATTCTGACTGCCGACATAACTCTGAAACCAATGAGTTCAGATTTCACTTGATTATAAATTAAGTCAACGGCATCCAAGTAATTCACAACTGACAGGCGTGGAACGAGATCTCATGAGATGGTCGTTAAACATGTTTACAAATCTACGGAAAGAAGAGTAAATAACCAAGAAGGCCAATGATGGGTTACAATGGAACACCAATGGGGTGATAAGAGGAACTCTCATTGTCTCAAACAATATGTTTGTATATTTGTGTGCATGCTGTAAAACCACAGTTCTGTGGTTGCACAATGATAGATAGAGTGCTCAATGACAGATGAGTCGTTACTTTCCAAGTAAACATGAAAACCACAATACTGCCATGTTTGGTCAAAACTAAACTTTCCTTTCTGTATGAGAAAGATTTGAATGCAAAAAAAGTTTCACACCTAAGCAGTTTTATTAGGTATAGGAATGTTTTACAAGAACATTTGACCATTTGATCAACCAACGTGATGCATGCCAAATATTTCCCAAAACATTTCAGAGACCCTCACTATGCGCAAATGTCTCCACGTCCTTCCATTATATACAATAATAAATTACGAGAAGCATTGTAGACCATCAACTAGAATGAATAAACACAGGGGGAGGAAGACTATAAACTTGCTGAATTGTAAAAGTAATGGATACGGCACTGAGGACGCAGAGGTTTGGCTGTGGAGTCGGCATTTGTGTTTTAATTACGCTCTAAACATGTCTCAATAAAAGTTATGGGAAAAAAGTTTTTAATGTGCTACAGAGGAGAAGTGGAACTGAACAATGTTTCTAATATCCTTTTACAGCTCTTTAAGTATAAGGGAAAGAGAAATAGAGAGCTTGTGCTACTCACCCTATTTGCCCTGTCCAGGATCATACATCCAGACAACAACCGAAGCGTGAACGAGGGAGCAAGAGCGATTGAGACCCAGTCCGCCTGCTGCTGCGGCAGGGAAAGTTTTTTCCTCGTTGTAGGACTGCTCCTGTTCTTCAAACCCTCCGACTCTCTCTCTCTCTCTCTCTCCCTCGCTGACACTTCCTGTGCTGTCCCTTTACACCAACTCAAATCACTCCCCCAGACTCAGCCAAGGAGCATTGTTTAGACAGGACGTGTTGTGTGAGCGTGTGTGTGTTTTCGATTGTGTGTCGCGATGAATGCGGTTTTTGTAACTCTCTTGGCACTACCTCGAGCCTGGATCACCTCATTGCAAGAAGAAAAAGAGGGGAATGGAGAACTTAGAGAAGAAAATAAAAGGAGATGTGTGACAGAGAGAAAGAAAGAGCCACTGATGAAGAGTGAAGTGAGAGAGAGAATCCCTTAAGCTAAAGCAAAACATGTGGAGGACTTCCTGCTACGGAGCCCCCCGTGACACAAACCGGAGGGCCGTGTGTTTATGTGTGTGCGTCTGTGAATTTAGAGCTTTCTCTCAAAATCCCTCAGCTTGCTGTTAGAATCAGAGCCAGGTTTCGGTCTTTAGTGAGGTCTTAAGTGACCGCAACAAAACATCTCCAAAACACACAACAGATCTGTCTCAGAATCAAGTGAGCTTTGGATATCGACTGCATAGACAGCTGTCGTTTAAGACGGCATCTTAACTGTCGTGGAACATCATAATTGAGCAATTTGGATCGCTTTACATAGGTGGCATGTCCATGTGCTGCATAAAAGAGACTCAAGCTGAAATAGATTTCAATGTTAGCATGTTGCTAAAATACAAGTGCAATAGCGATGTACCGGAATCACTTATTACCGAAATAAAAATTCTGCCAAAATAAACAGTTACCACTTCTTTGATGACAGATTTTGACTGTGTCAGCATCTTTTTTGTGCACACAACTTTGACACTAAAGTAGCAATATATAGAATTTGTTCAGATGTATCAAGAGGCTTGTCATTGCCAAAGAACTTTACTATGAGTGGTTTATCACCGTAGTGCAGCATATCAAGTTAATTTACCCAATTCCACAAATTAATTAATTTATTTATTGAAAAAACCCTTTGTTTTGAATAAAAATACTTACAATGCATTTTAATACATTTAAATGTCAATAGTTTTTCACTGCTGAATGATTCAGAGTTTGTTTCTTTGTTTTCGACTGCCTGTATTGTGAAAGGTACATGTGATGCTAAGCTAATTTCGTGGCACTTTAGGCATAAAGAAACCTTAGAATAAGGTAATACATTTCTAATGACACAAAAATATTAAATTTGAGCTTGTTGCAATGCATTGTGGGATTGTAATGGCGCTTTCGCGTTTTGCCTAAAACAACGTAGCTTAGGATTCATAATAAAATGACCAAGCCTTCATGTTGAGAACTCCTTAAAATGCTGCCTACATAGCCAGCTCACCAGAACACATGTCTGAAGGGTTTATGTATGTATGAGTTTGAGGGTTTGTGTGTTCAATTCAGTCACTGGCAGACATACTAAAAGAGGGGCGGAGTGAAGAGGGAATGAAAGGCGGATGGTAAATAGTGGAAAAGACATAACTGTCCTTGGTTATCTGCAAAACTTAAAACACTCAGCAGACGCTGACACACTCAGCCCTGCCCCCAAACACTCATGCACTTACTAAAACAAACACACACACACACACACACACACACACACACTCAGGCCTGGATACAAAGTCATGTGGATGTCAAGAGACACTTGTATATGGTACGCTTGTGTGCTTCTGCAAACACAACACACACAATGAGAAGAGTGTCAGATACAGTATAAAGAATAAATTAAAATAAAATAAAAAAGATATACATTATGCAAATGATATATTATGCAAATAAATAAATTAATATATAAGTAAGCAAGCAAACTGGGTTGTAGCATCTGCCAAATTCTGTTCTTTAAATCAAATCAGTTCTTCCGCCGCATCTGAACACAAACACAACAAACATGCACACTTTATACTTTCTTACAGGCCTTTCTGCCCAGTAATGCAGAACAGCCTGCTTAAAACAGGCCATCCAATTTATTCTCACTATATAAGGTAAATCATGGGGTATCATGAAAAATTAATATGCTATGGGGTTTAGAATTGCAAAATGACAGCAAGAGGGCTTGGCTGAATCAGTATCTGCTGACAAAAACAAACCCGTAAACATACACCGATGACAACAACTATTTTACCTTTTACTCTCGCACACACCTTCCTTCAAGATATCATTCAAAAACACAACGCACATTACAGAGAACTCGCCTATAAACACTATAGACCCAGCGAACTTGGAAAAATATTTGCTTTGTAGCTGGAGGATGACGCTGTGGTAGTCAAGAACAAGCGCAAGAAAAGCTGAGAGCAAACAGGCAGAGGGTTGTCTATTGCCCACGATATGTTTAATTCTTTATATTCTGTTAGAGAGCTGACAGCCCTGTGGGTCTGTCTGTTTAGGATATATCTGCATAGTATGTATGCAGATGAATTCTTCTTAACTGAAAGTCAATACTTCCGTTGCAGTTTATATATATATATATATATATATATTATATATATATATATATATATATATATATATATATATATATATATATATATAGTGTTAAATGATAGTGGTTAGTATTGTAATGAAAGGCTATAGGTTTAAATCCCTGTTTTAAAGATGTCATGATGTAATTTCAAGTTTTCCTTTCTCCTTGGAGCGAGGTGTTTTTGCATAGGTTAAAAAAGTTTTTGTAAAGACTAAAATCTTATTTTCATAACTGCCTAAATGTTTACACAAAGAAAGTAAGCTGTTATTTTCACTGTAATGTTGTTGCCGCCAGCGCCATGTTCTGGAGACGCTGCGTTTTACTGTGAAAGTGAAACTACTTTGTGTCATCATGCCGGGACACAGCCTAACAATACAGTAAGGGGAGTAACAATCCCAGGGACACTGTCCCATTCCAACACACTGCTGGCCAATCAGAGGAAGGGAGGGGTTTCAGGAAGGGGTGGCAACAATATGTACAGTAAGTGGAAAACAATTTCTTTTTGGAACCTTAAACAGCATAAACACATTGCAACAAAATACCAAATACACAAAATAATGATCTTTTAGCAATATCACATGACCACATGATCACAAAAAGCGAAAAAAAGGCAATATTGTGGAAATATTCATTAAGTAGCTATGACTCCAGTCTTTAGTTTCACATGATCCTTCAGAAATCCTTTTAAGATAAAGGAACATCATTTTCTGAAACAGAATTTTTTTGTGATATTATCAGTGCATTTATGATTAATGTGTAGTAGCTGAATAAGACTATTAGCATGAAAAAAAGAAAAAAATACTGCATACTGTATCTTATTAGCACACGTTCCAGTAATAATTACTTTAGGTTTATTTAACCTTTTGACCCCAATATAACAGCCTAAGTTAATTTGAGTTGCCTGTGTGCGTGCAAATGATTAAGTCGGAACACAACATTGTAAAACACGACGAAAGAGAGAGCAAAAAGGAAAAGAGAAAAGGTTGAAGAGAATTAAGTTTCTTTAATATACAGTCATACTTTAAATCAATTAAACTATCCAGACACCCAAGGAAATGGAGGAGAACCAGTCTGTGATGTCAGGAAATGAGGGCTGTTCAAACTTACACTAAACGCCATGTTAAAACACTTACATTTAATTCACGCAGACACAAATTCAGATGAACTGCAGTGATTATTTCCAGCATCCTCAGCCACTGAGCATGCTCCAAAATATCACTCTACTACAGGCTACGAAAGTTCAAGAGCTGACAGGAAAAGAGAAACAAAAAACACAGACAATGACAGCTTTTCATATGATGAGATCTGATCGGAGGTCCAGGAAGGCCTTAACTGTAACTACGCAATTTTGAGTTTTTCCTTTAATTATGCTCAACATTCCACGATCCTCTTTCTCTCCGTGAGCCTGAAGGAATTCAGAGTCAGATGAGAAGAGATGATTGGTCTGGCTGTCTGACTGATGATATCATAATGGCTGAACTCATTCTATTTCCTGAGTCTGATTATGGGGACGTTTATCAAATTCTAATATGCACGGAGGCAGTTACTGACTAGCGACGCTAAAATGAGAAGCTTCTCTCCACTCTGCGCACACACTAGACAATAGTAGACATGAAATAGCTATAATTATAATGTTCTTTTCGGTTATTTCTAATGTTGTGTTTGTGCGTGTGCATGTCGGTGTGTAAGAGGAAAGAAGAGATAAATTAAGAGATGTTTTGTCATGACTTTAACGGAATACCTTTAAATGGCAGTGCACGCTATACTGTAATTTAGAGAAGGTAAGGAGGAGAAGCATAGATTGGAAGTGACTTTTGCATCTGCTATTAACTGCTTTGCAAAGCTGCAGCTGTGTATATGGTTTCAGTCAAACCTACAGAGCACGGGGAATTCTGAGCAGTCTAAAATGCAGTGTTTAGGATAGAAATTTTGTGGGACTGAAAGGTAACACCAAATGGAATTACCAATATAATAATTGTTTTCAGATTTCCCAAATGCACTCGCGCTGCCAAACTATTTCAGATTTTCTGCGAAGCACAAATCAACAGGCTAACAGAAAAAAAAGCTCGTTTCTATGAAACTAATAATGCATATTAAAGCATAATAAGGAGATTTTTTAAAACACTGACCAGACTAATGCCTCACTCATAGTTTAATAAACACACAATCATCTGCCAAGCTGTAGAAATCTGCCCAGTAGACTACTAAGTACCCCTAATTACCTAATGGCATGAGCAAAACACACACACACACACAGAGAGAGTCAAACCCGGTCAGCAAAACAATATCTGTCTCAACAGGTAAAAATTCCTTATCCGATCACCCAAACACACATCTTTCAGTACCTTTTATGGAGACAGTTGTTGATGATTCAGTCTGGCTCAATAGATGTTGGAGAGCTTAAGATGAGCACATGCTGATTTATACCAGCATGAATCTACACGCTGTCTTACATCGTATATCAGCTCCGCTTCGTTCTTCAGTAAATCAAAGTGCCGAGCAACTGCAGCCAGACAAATCACCCTTAGGCCAGCCATGAAAGCTCGCCAATCAACATCAGGTACCATCTTAAAACCACTAATCATCATTATACGGACTGCACTGACGCCGCATCATCTTTCAGCCCAGCCGAGTCCAACAGGTGTTTGTCAGCAGATCCCTTATGAAAATGAAGTGCACTTAATTCTACCGAATATGCACTTGCAGTGTACTTTAAATCTTAAAAGTATACTTTTGAAGTTAAGCTGTTGCAAACATTTCTAAGTTTTAAAGATATTTTATATAATGTTGGTAATCAAGCATTTAATAGTATTCTTTCACACTGTGCAAGTCAATGGCTACCAGCAACAATTTATGGGTGAACTATCCCTGTACTTAAAGAGCACACATACATGACTCTTTACTTCATGTTTCTTAACACACTGAACCCTCTGATGCATCGTGGTCACTACAGTGGGAAGCTACTTGGAAGCCATCATGAACCAGTTAGAATGTTGTATCATGTCCCAAACACCATCTGACGAACCCCCAAAGTGTTGTCTACAATTGATTGTTGTACTTTTATCTATTTTTTTGTTTTGAGATATTGCATAATATATTCGTAGATAGATGGTGGCGGGAAAAGGGGACGCACCATGTACCTTGGAAATAAGTGTTAAATACTTCTATTCTCTGAAAACCAGACAGATGTTACAAATAGATTAATTCCGATCTTAACAATATTTGTTTTGTATATTTTGATTTTTGTATATTGTTTTCTGTGACAGAAAACATATTGGTCCATTGCAGTAGACGTCATGCACCAAAAGGTGTAATTCTGCCTATGGGCCTATATATACCTAAAATTATTTTTTGTAAAATATTTATATATACATAATAAATGCAAACACACATGTGCTATGCAAATAAAACCTTTGTAGATGTGATTAATTGTGATTAATCATTTGACAGCACTAATTTATATCTATCCATCCATCTTTCTTCAAATATATTATTTCCGTACTAAAGAGTATTTTTTTTTCTTCTTCGTTTTTGTCCTTCACTGTTGTTTTACGATAATGGATACTGGTACTGGTACTAATGGTATTTTTGGAAGAAAACTTTATTGTTACAGCCATTACTGAATTAAATTTCTAGTCTGTAGCAAGAGACACTTCGTATTTCTGTCTGTGCTATAATGTGAATAAGAAAAATAAGAAATTAAGTCCACCTGGGACTACAGGAGGTAGTTGTTGTCATCCCTAAGCAAAGAAAAAAGTATAATACAATATATATAAAACTCCAACCCTGAGCTACTCTCCTGCAGACTTTAGTTCTGTGATTATGAAGTGTCCCTAAGCACCTTGATTAGCTGATTCAGGTGTGTTTGATTGGGAATAGAGCTAAAATCTACAGGATGATAGGTCTCCAGAAGCATAGGGTAGGCCAAGCAACCAGGATGAGTGGTTACCAGCATGCTAAGCCAGCAAACCGAGTGGTTAGCTTGCAAAATGTAAGCTATCTTAAAAAAAACTAACAAAGAATAAAAAATCAGTTCAAATATTTAACAATGAAACATTGTTTAAAGTGGAATCGCTTTGGAATCGAGTCCTAATCAAACTCATTGGATGGTTAAAGACAATCACTTCTTCAGCTGTGGCTAACATAAACTGAAAGTGACCGCTGGATTAACCAGCTTATCAGCATCCAGAAAGAAAAATATAGGGCTGAAATATAGGGAAAAGAGTTTTGATTTGAAAAGGGATTTGAAAACAACTGATGCCAGATTCAAACCTCGGTCTCTTAAATTAACACCAGGGCTCAATGTGTCCGGTGTATAACAGTTAAACATTTCCGACACAAACTGATTTATATCAGGTTAGATTAGCTGCAGTCTAATTCAAAAGATATCTTTTATGACTTAACTTAAATGAAATTGTAAAACTTTTCCACGGCTGTTGAAATTCACTGCATGTATGCAGCGCTTCGCCTCTCACCTTTAAAACCTTCCTTTTTTCTCGCTCCATTTCCTTTTGTTTCTATTTCACCGGTCTCTCTGTACCAGGTGCCTGTCTAGCCAGTAAATGGCGTGTCAGAATGGAGCGAAGGGAGAAGAAGAAAGAGTGTGTGCACACAACCCATACTCAGCGGCAATGTTTCAGGAAATCCCTTCATCTTTTCATCCTTGCTTAACCACTCTTTTCTTGAAACAAGGAGTCTCTTTAGGAGACGCGTTCATTAGGTGTGTGTGTGCGAGTCTCTAACCCTCTTGGCTGACCCTAATAAGCAACCACACACAGCTTGCTGAATAGACTTCAAACAGAGACGCTACTTTTAATCAGCACCGAGAAAACCAGCTCACAACCTGTTCAGAAAGAAGAGGGCAAGAAAAAGCGAGGGATGGAAGGAAAGAAAGAGATAAAAGGAGGCGGAGATAACTAGAGACAGACAAACAAGAAAAGTGGCAACCTCGAACAAAACGGAGCGAAAGAAAAGGCAGACAGAAGAAACAGCAACAGAACAAAAAGAAGACGACAAGCGCTGGAGGAATTTGAGAAACAGTCCATCCACTGCACCAGATTACGATTAAAAGTTACAATTTTCTGTGTGGGCCTCAAACCTGTCAGAGCTCATAGTCTCATAAGGGCTCTGTAGAAACTAGGGCAGAGAACACCGGATCTCCAATTAAGCTGCTGCAAACTCAAAAGATGTGACTTTATAACAGATTATTTGATTATTCATAAGAACTTGCTTAGTGACTTTGCTCTAATGCATTAGAAGGAGCAGGCCTATTAAAAATGTGGAAAAAATCTTACGCAGTGTCATTTGCGTTAGACGTAAATGATCAAATCAAAGCACGTTTATTATCTTCAAGCAAATCATTTACACATTTTCAGCGTGGCTTACGTTGCCAGGAACTTTTTTAACAACCAGTCAAAAACGTCGTATTTATTTTGGCAAACCCGCATTTATCAGTTACCATAACATTTGTAACTAACGCTTATGCAACAGATGAGCTTTCACAGGAATTCCAGCATCGTGTTGCTTTAAATAAAGTCACAGCTGGGAGCTAAAGACTGGATTCCCATCCAGGAATAGTCACAATGGAAGGAAGGAACTATTTTAGCCCGCGCTCCTGCTACTGCAGATCAAGTGAAAACAAAAATAAAATAACTTCTTGTTGTTTTAACTTCTTAACTTAAGATGGTGTAGTCTTTCTCTGGCATGGTCTGGGAATGAACATCTGTTTCATTCTGCAAAGTGCAACTGTTCTTAATATCTTTGTTATGGTGATGAGACTATAATATTATATAAACACTTAAATACACTATGAATTAGTGTTTTGAAATGATTAGCTCCCATAGTGATGCATGTCTGGATGCGGTTAAACCACACAACATGTTTATCCGTACTGAATGCAAAAAGAAACATTAGAAGGGAGCTTAGTAGTTCATCCAAAATTGAACATTTTGTCATTTGCTCATTCAAATTGTCATTCCAAACCTGTATAACTTTCTTTCTTCTGCAGTTTCACGTATTTTTTTCTACAATGAAAGTGGATTGGGAATGGAGCTGTCGAAGTCCAAAATTATATACAAGCAACAGACTGAATTTTTATTGCTCTTTGTTCCACAGAAGAAAGAATGACATGAGGTTGAATATATTTGAGGGTGAAAGTGGATGAGTGAGCTATCCCTTTAACACAACTTTCTTACTTCTGCAGTGCAGTCAAAAGCACTTTTCCCCTGCTGGAATCAACATCTTCAAAAGCTTTATCAACCACTCAGACAAACTCCCTTAGGTCTCTATCTAATGAATGAGAATTTAAACACAGTTGCCCACGTTTTTATTGATTTCTGCTTAGGAGAGTTATCTCTGATGGACGCCTTAGGGACACTTGCACATACTCATGAAGAGGCACTTAACAGAATCCGTGTGTCCTCGCGCACAAACCCAAAATTTCCGTCTGACTTTTTTTTTCATCCTTTTCTATCAAAACGCTATTGATGCAAAAACGCAGAAAATCAAACCTATCCGATGTTTTTTCTAAGGTACGAAGTTTTTGAAGGCAGTGTAAACGTAACTGAAACAATGTGAGGTCGGATTTATATTGTAGTGTGCAATAATTTCGGACTAGGTGTGCAATGACCCTTAGTGTGTATTTCAGCTACAAAACGCAACCCTCGGTGCATAACGTCTGCAGTCTTCGCACGTGACGAGCCTCAGGGCATGAATTCAGCTCAGAAGGAAATAACCTCAAAGCCAGGTGTGTTAAATGGAGGTCTTCTCCCCCCCCTCTCTCTCTTCGGTTTCTGACTCACATGACCCAGGACACTTTGTGACATCTAAACCTTGTAGAGCTACACCATGAATCAACACAAACTAACTCAAAAGTCAATATACTTGTGCAAACACATTCAACTTGTTGGTTCTTGTCTAGTTGGTAACCTAATTCAAGGTTTGTCTAAGGTGGGCAATTGCTGGGAGGGTCTCACTATTTTTTCTCACTATTTTATTGCTCCAAGGTTCTGAGATCAAAGCAAAGTATAATACTTGAAATTTTTAAAATACAAACTTGAAATGCATAAAAGTGACAGTGTACATAATATATTAATTATTGTGGTTCCAAATTATTGTGGTTTTGTTAGGTGAAACGCAAAATAACATATTTTGAAGAATGTTCGTGCTGCTTTCCTCCATTTAGGAAAATAATAAATCTACCTGGCAATCTCGTGGCATAAATGTACCTGGGTGCACTTTTTAGCGAGACGCAAAATACGTACCAATAAGTACAAATCACTGCAGTTTCCAAAAGAAATGAACACTAGAGGCAGCAATACACCTTTTATTCCTATTCACATAAATTTACAGAGTTTCAATTAATGAAGCGTAGTTTTCACACAATTACATGTCATGGTTGCATCAACAAATGCTTTTTGAAAATCAGGGGTTTTTTTTAAATCATGCATTTGTTAACACTATTTTTGTAGGTTTAGTGTTGGATTTGGTGTAGGGCATATTTCCAACACAATAGGGCATTAGCTTTTAGCGACAGATATTTAAATTATAATTGTCGCAATACATACCTGAAGCAATGTGTTTTAGCGCCACTCATTGGGCATTTCTGAAACTGCAAAACATGCAGTAAAGTATGCAATAACGGTATCGCACAAAAAGCGCACAGAGGTACATATTTTTATGAGACCAGGTTGGAATGAGTAGACATGTTCCACAGAATACACCAAGTTAATGACATAATTCAAAGTTTATGTGGGGTGGGCATTGTTGAAAGGGTTCCTTCCTCTCAGGTTCTATGGCAACTTTGTCCTGTAAGCCGTTTTTGCAGGCGCAGTGTCGATTAAGCAGCCTATGAGCTCAGCAGAAAGGATTCTGGAAAATTCCTGAAGTAAGGAAAAGTGCTACTCCCTCTCCTGACATTAAGTCTCCCTGAATGCTTTAGGAGACTAGAATATCTCACAATGCAGAATGATAAACCTTTCCTTTCATTCTCTCCCTCCCCTTTTCAGTCCTTCCTGCCAAATGGTGAACAATTACCAGATTCCATTTGCCATTAAGTTAAAGCACTCAGGCACTTTTCATTAGCTGAGCTGGTCGGTGACCTGTGGATCAACTTCTGCCCACATGAATTCAGTTTTTCACAAACAGAGCACTCCATCTGTCCGAAGGAATAATAGTCTGCTGGTCCGAGATTAATGGAGTGGCTTCCAAGCACAAACTACCTAATTTAAAAGAGTAATTTGGTTACAATAAATCTGGGATGAGCAAATACTGTCCTTTTCCCTTTGTCTTGTGGAGAAAAAAAGAAATCCTACTCTTAAACAAAGTAGGGGCAGTTCAACCAAAAACCAATCATATATTCACCCTAATAAGCAGTGTTGCCAAAACTACTTTTATGCTTGTATACGAATTTTATCAGGGGAACCCCGTCAATATATGTGTATTTTACCGCCTGAACACAATTTTTACTGGGGGATCCCCACTGAAAAGTGATTTGGTTAAATTTAATGTGCCCCTATTATGGATTTTTAAAAATTACATTTGGTCTAAATGAAGATGCAAATTTATTATTTGCCAATAGGTGCCACTTTTGGAGAAGTAAAAATAGTCATTCAGACCAATTATCGCAGATTAGCGTTATGCAAAGGAGGGGTGAATCTTTGAATCTTTGAGTAAAGAGTTTGGGAGTTTGAGAGTAAAAATAAATGCATGAATTCAGACAATGAATGCATCTTTTGACCTTCCATGCATGGGATCCTGTCATTGGGAACGCATAAAACCAAAATAAAAACCTTTTATTGCACATAGTGTTGCATTTGGGTTGGTTTTGCGGTGAAAACCTGGCAACCCTGCTAATAAGGTTTCAAACTTTTATGACTTCTTTTCTTCAATGAACCACAAAACATGACATTTTAGAGAATGTTCATGCTGCTCTATTCCATGCATAGTACTATAGAAAGAAAGCATAAGCAGATGTTTTTTTTCAGCGCCAGTAAATCAAGCAACACAGGTTTGAAACAACGTGAAAGTGAGAATGTGAAGGGTTTTAGGCGAATTATGCCTTGTAGAAATGCTAAACTGCTATTGATCTTTAGGATCTTGCTGATACAGTGAGTTCTACAGAGTGTCCTGTCTTCAGTTTGGCCAGTTCTGGATTAGGAGTGTCTCACTTTTTAATCAGAGAGGATTAGGGGTTAATGAGCAGTGCTCATTAATCTAATCCCACTCGTAATTCTCTTCATAGTGCTTCCACTGGCTTCAGCCTCCATTGAAATGTATTAGATCCTTCTCTTGATAATAAAAACTCATCCATGTCTGACACTTTCATCAAAAATCATAGGATTATTTGCTAGTTCATCCTAAAATCTGAAATTCTCTGCTTATTTACTCACATCTTTTTAAACCCGCATAACTGACTTTCTTCCATAGAGCACAAAATATGTTCTATACAATGAAAGCATAATCTAAATGTTCAGAGTTTGTTTTTGTTTTTGAAAAGAAGCCACAAATGCTCATCAAGGTTGCATTTTTAGTGTTACATGATCCTTCAGAAATAACTTTAATATGCTGCTTGAGAAACAATTAATATCAACAACATTAAAAAACAATTGGCTGCTCAATGTTTTTGTTCAAACTGTAATCCTTTTTTTTCATTTTCTTTTAGGAATTTCATAAGAACAGCATTTAGTTGAAATGATTTATTTTGTAACATATATCTTTACTGCAATTTTTGAGTAAATTTTATACAGTTTTTAGAAATCACAAGATAGCTTCATATCAGGAACCGACTGAATTTTATCATTCTGTGAAAAAGCAGTGAGCTTTCCTCAACGTCTTCAACTTCAACGTTTCGAAACAACATGAGCCATAAAATGATGACAGAAAACGACTAAACATCTTAGTTAGCTTTTTCACTTTCTCTTGATCTGAGTTCTGCGATGTTAAAAAAAAGCCAAATTAAATGTCCAAATGCGTTATTTTGGTGTACTACGCTAGCTATCCCATAAACCCCCGGTGAAATGGTTCTCATATCAGCAGATTGCAGACTGATATGTTAAACACGTCAATCCGAGTGACCACTCAAAGTCTAAGCATGGAAAATCCAAACAGCAGAAGCTTGAGTACAGATACAACCAGCTTAAGATAAACTTAGCTGTGTCTCCCTCCCTCTCTGTCCTTTTTCTTTCCCATAACCTCTGTCTGGCTGAACCATGAGTAAGCAAGACCACCCAGCCATGAAATTTACTGACTGTGATACAGTTCTTTGTCCTGCTACACCTGCTTGTGATAAACTTTCAAAGAGTGCTAACAGCAGATTAAACAAAAGACTGAACCATTTTACCTGCATATAAACAGAAAATCCCTTTAAAAAAAGCCGACTGCTGATAAACAAAACTCCCCCTTATCACTCTATCTGCCAGACGCAAAACGGGCAAAGAGAAAAAAGAGAACGTATTTGTTTTCCTTCCAGATGTTTCTTTGAGGGCCCGTTTAGATAGAAAACATTATTATCAGATCACAGGTGATTATATTCTTGCGCTCGGATCTGTGAGGGTCTTCATAGTGTTGTATTTACGTTACAGTATAACTTACATATAGTGCCGTTCCAAACAGGTAGGTGTACTTCTACACTTTAGGACACTTAACTCTTCATTGGCAACCTGATTTCTGTCTTTAAATACTAAAAAATACATAGCATTCAGTTGGAAATTACATTTTAATTACAGGAAAATGCACACTCGTCATCTCTCAGGTTGGGAATTGTATCACCATTCATCCGCTCATTCATTGTAGAGTCATTCATCCAACATGTAGTGACCTGTGCTTGAACTCCGTGTCTAGAAAACTTTAACTCTTAAATGCCCCGTTTAAAGTAAAAACGTTTACAATGTTTGCAGTTGAGCAGAACTGAGCAACAGTTTGCTTTTTTCATTCACTCTAAAAGTTACGCAGGTTAGCTACTAGCATAATGACTACTGAATAGAATAATTGAATAAAATAATGTCCAAAGTCATTGCTTTTGTTACAATGAAAGCGAATGTCTGTATGGCTGTAATGCTTCAACAAAAGGGCCAAAAAAGTGCACTGGCACTCAAGGAAAAATATCACATCAAATGGTCTTAGTGATTTTACAGAGCCATTTTTCATTATATTCATCAACCATGTGTCATTAAAATAGCTATTTTATATTAACATTTTATATTAGCATTGATCTGTATAAGGTTTGGCATAGATGTAGTCTAGAGTCCATAATCAAAATAAAAAACCTCAAATAATTAGAATTTGATGTGCTAAAACAAAAACAAACAAATAAATAAAGATAAATGGCAAAACAAATTCTAATGCCTAAACTACGATACGATAATGTTTTTTAAATAACAATAGTAAAATAACACTGGTTCTTAACATGTAAAAGGAACTCAAACGATATTTAACAACTTAAATGTCTATTCTACAGCATGGCTTCAGAAAAGCATTAATCATATGGGCTACATAGAAAATTTTTGGTCTTTTTGTAGCCTTTTGGAAAGCTGTATTCATCATTTGTCCATCCATCGACAAAAAAATCCATGCGAAACCCTGTAAAAAGTTTCTGTGTCAGCTGTTAATGATTCACCTTGACAGTGTTTCAAACACATGCCTGTGACTCGTCTATGCCTTTAAAACTATGGAGGACCAATTTTCATGGTAACATCTGGATTCTAGTCCCTATTTACACTTCTCAAAAATGACAAAAAACAGGTTTTTACAGAGGATCATCACACAAACGAATGACAAATAGGAGTGACACACTCATTTCTGTGCGTGAATGTGTTTGGTCGTCGGGGATGTTAAAGGAATAGCTCACCCAAAAATGAAAATTCGGTCAGTATTTACAGTTCCAAACCCGTATGACTTTCTTTGTTCTGGTTGTTTTGGGTCACCATCGGGAAAAAATACTATTGAAGTCAATAGTGAGCCCAAAACAGCCTGGTTACGACTTTCTTCAAAATATCTTCCTTTGTGTTCGGCAGAAAAAAGAAATTCATACAGGTTTGGAACTACTTGAGGGTAAGTAAACAATGACAGAATTTTCATTTTTGGGTGTACTATTTCTTTAACCTCAAGAACTCCATATCCTTAATATCATCTAAATCCCCACCTAGGGGTGTCCCAGTCCTGCAGTTTCACTGATCAGACATTTAATCATTAAACATTGAGGAATGTGACTGGCAGGCATCAGAAGGTCACTGACTTGACAGGATTTGGGTCTTCATCACCACTTTAGAGCAACTTTGAGTTGACACGGTGCTCTTCAACCAACACCAGCAGGATTAAAAACCCCACTGGGGCGGAATGTGATAAAGAGGTGCCTAATCACACACACAAACACATGCACACACACAAACTGGCATTAATCTGCTCCCCGCTGTGCTGGAATGAGGAGGCAATGTGATGGTGAGCCCATGTGTGTGCGTTTTTTTTTTTTTGTTTGTTTGAGGAATGCAGCAAAAATCAACCCAGCTGCCGATCTAATCCCACAAAACCCATTGTCATATATGAATAAACATAAAACCTGCACCGAACACTTTTAGCATAATACCATATGCAGTTCACTTACATTTAGATACTCCAAATCGAGTACGCTAATCTACTTAATACCCTAAATGCATGTAAAACCTATGCAAACAAAACAGTATGTTCCATTTTTACTCACACCCAGTTTCAAAATGGATACTCATCAAATATAATCATAATGACAAATACCAGTGTTTAAAAGAAATATCTACCCAATATTTGTCAGAATATTAAGGCTTATGATCATGTGATCTTTACACAGAAGACAAACAACGTGTCACTTGTTACGTGTCACACCGCTAGAAGGTCTTGAATAGGGAAGAAAAATACAATTTCTTCATAAATAAGATGATTTGTGTTTCACAAGAGATCTCAAGATAGTCTCAAACAGTGCTATTAGAAGCAAGTCTGCTATCATAAGCCTGATGTTTCCCAAGATCAAGATTTGTAGTCATACTGTATGTAAACAATCATGTCATTTATTTCTATTTTCAAAAGATTTTAAATTGGGCTAACTATTCGACTAATCTGATGATTCTCTTACAGTAATACTTTTTTATTCATATTTCTAGATTGTTTGCACATGTGTAAGATTATATGTTTTTGTTTTTAGAGTGACTTTTTAACATTCAGTCAAGGGTCTACAAAAATGAAAAAGTACACATTTACAGTAATGTTTATTAATGTGCATTGCCCCTGAGAACAAATAAAACCAAATAATCATTTTAATTTAGTTATTCTATTTAAAGTTATTCTGCATAAACTATCCATTTTATACCAAAAGGTGGGAAAAAACATTTATTAATGATTTGTCGATTACATGTGTGCTTGGGCCTACTTAGATTTTTTTTTAAAAGAAAAAACTTTTTTTGAATCTCTTGAGCTAAAGAAAGCGCAAGTTCTCAGCAATAATATTTTCCTCCTAGAATTTATTCTTTCAAATGACGAAGACATGAAATGTTTGATAATCAAAGTTCGACTTTGTGGGTATCCACCTTTGGTTTTCGGTTACTTACTGGGTTGTGTGACTTGTTGCTGGGTTATGGTTGCGGAGGACCCTTTAGATTGACTGATTCTGCGCTTTGCTTGACCCATCTCCTCCTCTTCCTTCATATTAGTGTTTTGCTGAATCTGCGGATGTGTCGTTCCATTGACCGGAGGCCTTTGGCCAGGTATACTGCCCTCACTTCCTATCCGCGTCACCTTCTCCCCCATGACGTGCATTCTGGGTCGGCCGGCAGGTGTATCCCGCCGAGGCGAGGGGAGCTTGGAGCCAGGACCCGCCGAGGACGGGCGAGCAAGTCGTGAAGGTTTAGACATAGTGTAAAAATGCTAGTTAACCTCGAGAGAATCCAATCAAGTCAGTTCACTTGGTATTCCATCTGAGCCGTCCAATCATATCACGCTAGTAGAATATCCGAAACTGTGTTCCACAGGTGTCCAAATGCCGCCTGGATTTCCACAGAGAATGAATTGCACCGTCTTAGTCTTACTCTCCCTCCTTCTATCTCATCTCTCTTCCTTCCTGTCCCTCTGTGTCTTTACTCAGCGAACGAGTCCAGACGAGTGCAGGTAAAAGAACCAGACGGTTAGAGAGACGGAGGAGGAGGAGGAGGAACGAGGGGGAAGGGGTTAATCACCACCTTTCCAAACGAAGCCTCCAGCGTTCCGAAGTGTATGCGTGTGCGCCTCGGGATGACTGACAGAGGGACAAACGGAGATAAGCAGGCTGTTCCCATGTATCAGCGAAATTCCAACACACTGTCTCAATCTCTCTCTCGTCCTGCCCTCTTAAACTCCAACTCTCCTTCTCTCGCTCTCCCCACCTTCTTTTTCATCTCGTCTAGATGCTCTCTGCTTGCAAAGGCAGAAAAAGTCTCAATGCTTGGGAGCAAAAAAGGAAAAGAATGGAAAGGGAGGAGAAAAGGTCTTCTGTTGCTGTCACAGCTGTGTGTACTGATCCACATGTGACTCTCTCTCTCTCTCTCTCTCTCTCTCTCTATCCACTGCTCTTTCAGTCTCCAATTTACCAGAAGACCATCGCTGCGGTGCGTGCTGTAGAAAATTACACACATACACACACACACACACGCACGCACACACGCTTGGATATTTCTGGAGAATTACAAAGCGGCAGAAAGGAAAGCGGGATTACGCTAGCATAGCTGGTACTTGAGCTCTGCAGTTGGTGTGTGTTTGTGTGCGCATCAAAGCAAGGCATGTTGGAAGCTTTACTTCGGGCTCAAAAGAGTTGGAAATGGAGGAAAAATCCTGTTTGCTGTTGTCAAAACAAGCCCGAGCACACTTGAAGAAAGTTTGCGCAACTAAATATCAAAAAAGAAAGTGACAGAATAACTTGCATTTTATTATGGCAGTAAAATATACAAGGGGTTTTGTTTTTGTTTTGTTGCTCTTTCAGCATTATCACAGCATTTATTGCCATTTCAGCATTATTGTGCAAACAACTGCTATCAAAAAAAAAATTTTGCTGTATACTTCAGTACTAAACTGACAAACAATTTAAAATATGCACATATATATAAATATATACAACTTACTAATATAATACCGATTTATTTTTAAATAATTTCATTCATATATATATATATATATATATATATATATATATATATATATATATATATATAATTTAATGTTGTTTTCTATATGTATGTGTACTGTGTATATTTATTATGTATATATAAATTCACACACAAACATTAACAATACATTTATTATATAGCTTTTTTGCTTCCTTCAAGGGCACTTCAGGAAGGGGACGCTATTTTTGGGACGTTCCAAATAAAAGTGAGCAACCGAATGTCACCAAGCCAGCAGAGGGAGCCCTGACCTCTGGGTGATCTGCATCCACTCCCTCTGCGACAACTTCCTGTCCCAGGACTATAAATACTGCAGCAAGCCACTCAACTGCAGGTTGCATTGTTTCGCCTGTTGTATTGTAGTTATATCGTTCGTGGATTATTGTCTCTGGTTTTGACCCTGTCTGTATTCTGATTCTCTGATCGTTTGCCGCCTGACCTGACCTCCGCCTGTCTCTGGATTTTGTTATTGCCTCGCCTCCTATATATCTGTTAGCCCTGTTCGACGCCTGCCTGTTATGACCATGCCTTCGTTTAATAAAAGCCTGCACATGGATCCGCACGCCTCAGACCGTTCATTCGTGACAGAATGCAACCTCACACCAGGATCCAGCGGCTTTTCACCCGAACCATGGCCAGGTATGCACCTTGCAATGTCTTTGCTAACCCTCAAGCAGGGCACCCGATCACTTGAGGATTATACTCAGGAATTTCTGGACCTGGCTTACTTCTCTGATTTACCGGACTGTTTGCTAATTGAATTTTTCACGAGGAATAAATCAGCCACTCAAAACACAACTTGTTCAAGAGGGTCCACGTGAATCACTTGCACACTTTATTGAGTTTGGTTTAGTGACTGTGGGGTCAGCTCTCACGTTGGGTATTATGGAGGAAGAAGACACTGCATTTATTCCCAAGATGGCCGCCTTCCCCGAGCCGCTGCCCAAGATGGCTGCCGCCTGCCCAGCGCCGCTTCCCAAGATGGCTGCCGCCTGCCCAGCGCCGCTTCCCAAGATGGCTGCCGCCTGCCCAGCGCCGCCCAGCGCCGCTTCCCAAGATGGCTGCCGCCTGCCCAGCGCCGCTTCCCAAGATGGCTGCCGCCTGCCCAGCGCCGCTTCCCAAGATGGCTGCCGCCTGCCCAGCGCCGCTTCCCAAGATGGCTGCCGCCTGCCCAGCGCCGCTTCCCAAGATGGCTGCCGCCTGCCCAGCGCCGCTTCCCAAGATGGCTGCCGCCTGCCCAGCGCCGCTTCCCAAGATGGCTGCCGCCTGCCCAGCGCCGCAAAGGCTCCAGTGCCCAGCGCCGCTTCCCAAGATGGCTGCCGCCTGCCCAGCGCCGCTGCAAAGCCTCCAGTGCCCGCGCCAAGATGGCTGCGTGCAAAGCCTCCAGTGCCCGCTGCGCCTGCCGTGCAAAGCCTCCAGTGCCCGCGCCTCGTGCAAAGCCTCCAGTGCCGCGCCTGCGTGCAAAGCCTCCAGTGCCCGCGCCTGCGTGCAAAGCCTCCAGTGCCCGCGCCTCGTGCAAAGCCTCCAGTGCCCGCGCCTGCAAAGCCTCCAGGGCCCGCGCTGCAAAGCCTCCAGTGCCGGCGCGCCTCCAGTGCCGTGCAAAGCCTCCAGTGCCCGCGCCTGCGTGCAAAGCCTCCAGTGCCCGCGCCTGCGTGCAAAGCCTCCAGTGCCCGCGCCTGCGCAAAGCCTCCAGTGCCCGCGCCTCGTGCAAAGCCTCCAGTGCCCCGCGCCTGCGTGCAAAGCCTCAAGTTATCCCACCTCCCACCCTTGCTACACGTCGTCAATGGATCCCAGCAGCCCCTGCACTCATCCTCCTCCCTCCACCTGGAGCTCGTCACGGGTCTGCCAGTCTCCATCGCCGCCGTGGGTGAAGGATCCCTCGCTTCACCGTCCCGCCTCCGAGTCCCAGACTCCACCTCGGCTTGTAGACCCGCCGGCTTCCCTTAGGCTCCTAGCTCCCTCCTCTCTACCATGCTCCGTCATTCCACCAGCTTCACCAGGCTCCATCGTCTCTCCGTCTACGCCTTGGTCGGTCGTCGACCATCCGTCGCCTCAGGATTCCACTCCTCCAGCTTCGCCTCGTCCCTCCATCCCTCCGGCTCTGTCAGGCTCCTCCCTTCCCCCGGCTCCACCTCAGTCCTCTGTCGCTCTGGCTCCGCCGCGTCCTTCTCGTCCCCCGTCTCCGCATCAGTCGCCGAAGTCTGCGGGATCGCCTAGGACCTCCAGCGCCGCTGTGTCGCCCTGGCTCTTCGGCTCTCCGCCTCCGCCTCAGTCTCCCCGACCACCTGCTCCGCCGCCGTCGGTCGGCTCCATGGGGTTGATGACCGTTACCTCTCCATGGCTCCTCCCTCCGTCGGCTCCACCACTGACCATCATGGCTGGGCTCTGGATCGCCTCCCGCCCCGGACTCCTCCCGTCTTCACCCTGGCTCCTCCCACCGCTCTCTTCCTCCTGGTCTCAGTGTGCTGACTCCTCCCGGAACCCCTCCCAAGCTCACAGTTATGTTTTGTGTTGTGGAGCGCCAGGAGTCGCTCCTAGGAGGGGGGCTATGTCACCAAGCCAGCAGAGGGAGCCCTGACCTCTGGGTGATCTGCATCCACTCCCTCTGCGACAACTTCCTGTCCCAGGACTATAAATACTGCAGCAAGCCACTCAACTGCAGGTTGCATTGTTTCGCCTGTTGTATTGTAGTTATATCGTTCGTGGATTATTGTCTCTGGTTTTGACCCTGTCTGTATTCTGATTCTCTGATCGTTTGCCGCCTGACCTGACCTCCGCCTGTCTCTGGATTTTGTTATTGCCTCGCCTCCTATATATCTGTTAGCCCTGTTCGACGCCTGCCTGTTATGACCATGCCTTCGTTTAATAAAAGCCTGCACATGGATCCGCACGCCTCAGACCGTTCATTCGTGACACCGAATCCCTTTACAAAGGGCACTTCCAGTAGTCTGTTAGCAATGGTCACTTCACAGCAGTGATTTCCATTCGTGATCATGTGATCTTCAGTTAGGAGCTCTTGCGATGCATTTTAAAAATCGTAAGTAGAATAGACAGATTAAATTGGTCTTCATTTAAATGTGATACAAAATCTTTTTGTCAAATATGATTTAAGACAGTAGTGTAAGCAAGTTTAAGCACGTTTAGCTTGAAAAAGTTTAATAGTAAATAAGACACAGTGAGACAATGCTAAAATAATAATAATGAGAAGTAATATTTATTTGCAACAACTGTTGGAGCGCTGAATGGTGCATGCAGGTACAGCGTTGTCAAGGTAACGTTTGGTCCCTTCGAAGGGAAACATAGGACATAGGGATGCTCACTTCTGTTTGAAATTCGCACTTTGTTTCGTCTGAAGATGCACCACAGTAAAGTTTTTGAAAAATGACATGTGTCCTAAATGTCCTAATTGAACTATGACCTAATCCTGGCTTAGTCTAAGCCATGTTTGTGAAACCAGCCATTATTTAGTCTAATCAAATCTCACATTATATGCCGAGCTTGCAAAAAAATTCTTATCATCCATCTCTCTTCACAGCTGATTTTCTTTCTAAAAAAATTGCTTTGCATATAACGCTGTCTTAGTACTACGTACTAGTAGTTTTGTGCTAAACAATTTTTTGATGGATCTCAATTTATCATAATTTACTATAAAAACACACTATATATCCTAAGTATGAGTCAGAATGGTTTTGAACGGGTAGCCTACTAACCCAAAAGCCTGTGCCTCTCTCAGCTGCTCTCGTGATTCCATTTCACAGAAAAGCCTGGATCAGACCATCCAGCGGCGGGATATTTACCTTTGGATTTCATACCCAGAGAGTTTGGGGGAAAAAAGTCCCAAAGGAGCAGATTTGGCTGCCACACAATCCATAAAAAGATATGGGTAAAATACATAATACATCTAGACAAGAGATTTAAATGTAAAATATTTCACCACTGGATTAAACCCCCACTGACATGGCTTCAAACCATTCGGCCATCTGGACAAACCATACATCAATCATTTCAACATGAGGAAGTGATCATATTTGACCATATCTGTGTAGCGGGTTTATTGGTGGAGCAAGAACTGACCTATTTCAGAAATGACAAACAGACACATGAAAAATTATTTTGTTCAAAATTCGTTTTTTCCAAAGTATTTATATGCAAATACAGGCACACTAGCATATCATGACAGATTTCTGACCTACATTTCTTCTCTGCTAAAACCTTTGACCTTTGACCGTGCTATACACAAAACAGATGGGCCCATTTTACAGATTCAAACCTGCAAAATGCAGATGTTGTGAGCATACGTGTGTGGTTTACACATGTGTGTCTCAGTCAGCGAGTGTGCATATGTATTGCGTGTGTGTTTCGGTGTAATTTAAAAGCCCTTTAATAATACGCTGTATATTTAGCAGCCCTGTGGATCCACCCTATAAGAACTCCATTCACTGTTATAGCTCAATGTAAGCTATATTTAACCGTCTAAATAATATATGACTCATGAGATTTCCCATTTATCTTACCTTTTATACCAAAATAATTTCTGTTAACAAGCTCTTAGCAAGGAGCCTGCAACTGTGTATAAATTATTTATATATTTATCACTATTATGTATTTTTAAAAAGTAAATTATATGCATTATTTTATTTAAATGTATTTCACTTTAATATTTATTTGGCTTAAATTTGTTTTCTTATTTATTAGGTTTTGAACTTTTTTCCAACAATCGCTGTTCTAAGTTGCAATAAAAAAAAAAAGTAATTAATTTTGCGTAAATCATTCATTAAATTCATTCGTAGGTGTACTGTCCCACTGGACCGAATGAAAGTTAGGTCGTTTTGGCGAGCAGATCTGAGTGTGTCTAAAAATATGTTTTGATTCTTTGACAGCAGTGACTCCCCATTTAATCCCCTCATCCCCAGTTACTAAATAATCCAGAGCAAACAAAGAGTGTGTATGAGGTGAAGCATCTCAAGAGTTTCCCAGAAGCAAACAGATACATCATTATATCTTGAGTGTCTCATACCTGACTATCAGCAGAGTGAATCATTACTGTCGCGACATGAAAAGGGTTGGTGTGTGTGTGTTTTCGTGCCCCCAGGGGCCAGTTTCTTCAAGCGCATTGAGATTTTCATGAGCCAGAACTGCTTTCACCACAAGACGTACACACGCAGCTCCTCGAGTTTTTCCTGTTGATGTAATCACAAACTATCATGGGAGTCTCATTGTGCCTTTGAAAAGGGTCGGCTAATAGCGCACATTACTGTAACAGTAAATTTCAGCATAATTACCGGTATCTACTAAGGCAAACATTACTATTTCTGTCGATTTCATTATTTTTAACCTGTAATAGTTCAAGTATATTGCTGTTTTACCATTTAGTAACAGTAATCCCAGTCAACTTACAATTGCTTGCATTAATGCTTACCTCATTTGCCACACGTGACCCTTTTTACGCTTCACACCCCGTTAGCTCATCACCTCAGAGTTCCTCAGAGACGCATGCTACGTTGTTCTTTCTCCAGAAGCCTATAATGACTATTCCCGACTTGCAGCTCTTTCATTAAAACCATCTCAGTTTTCCCTCACCTGAGGTAAAAATGACTTTTCTGCATTTATGAAGACCGGCGTGATCCTGGACCATCACCGCGCATTTCCCTCGCCATCGGGGGATGTAGCTCAGATACGTCTCACCCCTACGATCACCACCACAGTTCTGCTAAGCAGCTTAAGTGAATAAATGTCTGAGATCCTCTGTGATAACTTTCAGGTAGTCGAAAGGCTCATAAAGGTTTAACCAGCAGACGTACAATTATACCTGACATTCCTCGCTAATGAGCTGGAGGCTGCGCATCAGACCACTATGAAGATGTACAGGAACTGAAATTCCAGATAATGTGGAGGAGGAAGAGAACAATTAACCGCCCAGAAGCCATTTTGAGTTGAAAATGGTGAACCCCTTGGCCAAAAACAGCTACAGTGACTGTCCTTCAATGAAGCATTAAAGATGGATCATAACGAAATATTTGAAAATATTTGAGAATTAGCTTTCGCGCGGCGTGTAACACAGCTACTGAATAAAAATACCTAAAAAGTTGACCCGTATGAAGTTATTGCCATACACAAGAATCGATGAATGAGTCGTTTTTAAACGAATCCCGTGTCATTGGCTGCCCACTTGAAACTAAAATTCATTTTTTTGCCATAGGTGCCTCTTTTGGAGCCGTAACATAGCACACGAAGCAGCACTGAGCTTACTGAACTGTTTTTGTTATGTAACGAAAAATGAAATCGACCGATCACTGCAGATAAGCCTCAAGCAAAGGAAGAATCAATCGTTAAACTTTTTGGGGTCAAGGTAAAAAGAAATGCATATTGTTAGACAATGAAAGGATTTTGTGATCTTGGGGAACTTTAATTCGGCAGACAGATGGAAAAATTTACATGACTAAAAGTCTAATAAATTAACATAACCCTCTGTGCTCTAAACTATAGTCTAAACCATACAAAATGTATTTTTAGATAGTGACCAGGTCTCACTGTAATCTAGTTGCTTATTAGAATGCATGATATTAGCATATTTACTCTTTATTATTACTTATAAAGCACATATTCTGCATGACCATGTTCTGCATTCCTAATCTTATACCCAAACTTAATAACTACCTTACTAAAAAAAAGGAGGTTATTGAGGCAGTTAAAGGCTTGTTAAAAGTGAGAATTGGACTAAAATAAAGTGTGACCGCTTTTTCATATACAGATGGTAATAAACTCATATAGACTATTTTTGTAATTAAAAGTAGTATCATATCTAAACTTTCAGAGGACATTGAAAGAGGGTACTGCAGTGTTTAAGATTAAATCACATAAAAACTAACTAATTAGAATTAAAATGCTTACCGAAAAGAAAAATGCACAAGCCTGCGACAGTGTATGACAGCAAAATGATTTGCTAAGTTTCCTGACCCCTGTGTCTCTGGGGCCCCCATGTGGCCTGACCATTAAACTCCATCTCCATCTGGTGCACCGGAGCGATTTACAGTTAATGAACGTTTGCTCTGAATCTTATCAGCATTTTGAGTCATTTTTCAGTGTTTAGAATTCTCCATTATCAATAAGCGTTTCCTTCTACAGGTGTAGTTAAAAAAACTCCCTCTCTGTGCTACAAAAAAAGCAAGAAATATCTCACTCTCTTGACATCCATCCAAGACCTGGTTTTACAAGCAGGAGAGTCAACACACTCCACCGAGCAAATGTGCAATTTCTATCTATCTCTCGTGATTATACCGAACAGTCCACATTCATTGATTGCATTTTTTTTTAATACTGCTGGGAGAATTACAATTACATAAGACCCCACTTTGTACATCCAAATGGCTATTCCTTCTGTTCTCCGATAAACCTTTTCGCCATTTGTTAACTCCTTACTTTATTAAGACCAATGCACCGTAAGTTAGCAAAGCTAGAAGAGTAATGGCGGAGGAACTCTTGAAGGGGATGTAAATAAGAGACAGTGACAGCAGCCTTATGGGCTTATTGATTTTCGCTCAGCGCTCTGTGCCAGGCTAATACAGGTCTGAGAGATGAGCACAGAACTGTTACAGAGCTGCCAAACAAACCAAGAGAAGCATTCCAGGCGGAAGAAAAATCTCGGGCTGAATCAATTGTGCCATTTTTCCATTCAAATCAAAATCAATGCTTTTGAAACGAACACTACTGACGCATTTAAGGTTTCGTACCTTTGTGTATATTAAACACTATGAAATTGGTATTGCGTGCGACATAGGAGATTATGTTCTATGTTAAAGCCTCCAATGGAAGCGGATTCGTTCAAAGTGGCGAATGTGATTTTTGAGCATGAAATCAAGCGCTCTTGTGCGGGACTAATTATGCTGCTTTTCTAAAGAAGAGACGTAGAGAAACTGTACAGAAGTGACGTTTGAGATGTAAGTGCTGTATTTGCAAAAGCTGAAACGTGCATTTAGCTTTTTAATGGGCTTCTGTTCTGTGAGGGGATTGTCATTTAGCATAGCTAGACTTTTTAATATATGCATTTTGTCCAAGATCTGCTAATACATGCACTGAGAAACGTCTGACTGACATCTATATACTGCTATTAAAAAGTATGAAGGCTTTTGTTTTTTTAAAAAAGAAGTGACAGTTATTTGAAGTTACAGTAAAAAGAATCATATTGTAAAATATTATTATAGTAAAACATTACTCGGTCTTCAGTGTCACACGATCCTTCAGACATTTTTCCAATATGTTGATTTGCTGAAAAAACATTTCTTATCATTATCAATGTTGAAAAATGCTGTTTAATCATTTTGTGGAAAGCACTGAAATGTTTAAAACGACTAAAAAAGAAATATTTTATAATATTAATGTCTTCACCGTCCCTTTTGATCTATGTAATGAATCCTTGCTGAGTAAAAGTATTAATTTCTTTTAAAAATCTTATGACCCCAAACGTTTGCATAGAAAATCATAATTTTTTGTACCATTACAACTCAATGCACTACTGAATAATTTTTTTTCTGCTTTTCATTGAATAAATAAATAAATATATAAAGGTAGTCATGTGACAATTCTTAAAATTAATTAATAAATACTATATATATATATATATATATATATATATATATATATATATATATATATATATATATATATATATATATATAAATATACAAAACAGACATTCTATTTGCTCAAAAATATTTAACATATCTCTGGATAGTCATGTGCCTGCCAAGCAACTGCCATTGAGATTAATGGGAATCCTAAAAGATGGTTACAAAGCCAGCCAAATTGCATCTTGCAGTTTTGCAGAACGTTTTTATCAGTTATATCAATCAAAAGCTGTCTGAACGACCCAGGGCCATGCCCTCTGGACACCGGACACTCACTTTAACAGTTCTACCCTACACTTTTTAGTTCATCTTCATCCTCTCTGTCTCTTTGTCTCTCTCTTCTCTTTCCTCCGAAGGAACACAGGCTATTTTTCTTGGCCCTTTCTGCACACAGCTGGGTTATGTTAATATGTAATTATTTCCCCGTCCAAAGCGTCACAATGGATTTTAAAAGGTCATTGCAGTGAGTGTGAGAGCTGCTGTAAAAGTCAGGGTCAGTGCTCAGTCTGAGGGTGACTAGCAAACCATCAGCAGGAACACCAAGACAGTGTACCTAGAGGCAAATAATGGGACACACAGAGCCTTCGTTTTCTACATTTCTGCCGTCTTCCTGTTTACTGGATGTTAATAAACCGAATGAATGCAATGTGTGATTTGAGAGGATATGGCGAGTGAGCACGCTGTATCTGATGTGTGCTTATTCAGGCCTAACCTGGTTGTAGAAACTAAAGCTGCAAACAATAATGGAAATTAAAGCTGCGAAAGTCAACTTTAAACCAATGAGTGCACTCTTTAGTAGACTCTGTCCAATTTGAAAACGTCTGACAACAAAGAAAATCCTTCTGTGTAAATGCAATATGACTAAAAACACGAAGTACCATACTTTTTTTTTCTAAAGCGATGCCATTTTTATTTCTGAAAATAGAATAATGTTAGTCCCACACTAAAATAACATACTTTTACTTTAAGCAAACTTTTAATAGTACTTTTAAGGTTTTAAAAATATATACTTGAGTGAATTTAATACTTTCAGACACTTAATGGAATGTTAATAATGATTATCATTAATAATGGCATTTTTTTCATGTTTAATATTAAATCCAGATGATTTCTGATCCAATAACTTAATAGGACTTTACATAATTATAAAGTTACATAATTAGGTCTCTGAAATATGATTGTAGGATAGGTGTACTGCTTAATATATTGACAAGCATTTCTACTGAATAGAACAAATATTTTAAAATGCTTGATGAATAGAACATTAAAATCTGATATTGAATAACGATTACGGAAAAATTATGATCAGGTAGGCTGGCTTAAATGTGCTTAAGTAAGTTGTGATGATACTTTAAACAGTTAACAGTTATTTGAAATGCAATGCAGGTGATTCTGTCATTTTTATGTTGTTCCTGTAAATTTTACAGGAATTTACCATGAACCTTTTAACAGGTTTGCACTGTAGCATTTTCACAGTTTTTTTACCTTCACGATCATTTTTTAATAGTGAGAAATGGTCCAAAGTGTTACGAAACTTAAAATTCCATTATTACACAACTGTACTCTAAGAAACAGTCAGAAAGAAACAGATTTGAAACTCAACACAATTAATCACGCTAACATTATGGCATGCTGTCATGCTGTTTTGTAGTCTTATGAGGTTATTCTCCAAAAAGGCAGGGCAGTTTGAGTGAACTACTGCTGTATTACTTAAATGAAGAACAAAAAACATCCTGAGGCCATGGCATTAGCAGCAGATACAGACAGGTACGCCGGTGACGCCCATACCTGACAGAGCAAAGCAACATTCAATCCACACTCGCAATCGGCAAATACAGTTATTTTAACTATAACATAAAGTGATGTGTTGAATCCGAGTGAAACTGACTGTGCTTAAAGTTCATGTAATTCCACGCTGAAACGTAACACATTATCTAGTTCAACATCTGCGGACCGTTAGAGCACAACCTAACACAAAACAAACCCGAAATAGCTTATAATGACACTCCCATGATCCTCCGCTTTAGCATATTCTCACTGAACAACAGGAAGGGGTGACGTTTCACATGGTGGTGCTAATGGAATACCAAATTAATTAATGATCGCTAGAGCGTTCACTGTCTTACTCTCAGTCAGCCCGGCTCTCAAAATAGCTTCATTAGTCACTGGTAATTAGGCGAGCATATTGAATGTCTCGCTGTGTTATAATACAGAAGGGATGAAGCAGCTATATCCTCATTATATAACAACCAGTCAGGCAGCGGTGATGAGCCTCCGTCCAATCTGCAAGGCCAGAGCTTGAATATGCATGAGCATGCAAATGTCTGTATTAGGGATTTGTGATAATGGGGTAGAAAAAGCAGGCAGACACACAGAACCGAAGACAGGTGGAGAGACAGACAGCTCGATGTAATTGTTATGTCATCAGTGAAGAGACTAGATGCTGCAAATGTTGTTTGTTGATACAACCAAAAGATAAAGAAAAAATTGGACCTCATGGAAATCAGAAACGCTGCAATGGAAACTAACTAGAATATAAAAACCTAAGTATTTAAATGACCAAAAAAAGTAAAAAAAAACTGTAATGCTAAAACTAGAAAATGATAAAAAGAAATAATGGCATGATAATATGGGATTGTCAAAACGTATAAAGCCAAGGTCATATATTATATTATATTATACCATTGTCATGGTTAAGGTGTGGAATGAAGGTACGAAGCAGAAAACATAATTATAGTATTTAATAATCCAGAGGACAATACGTATGTAACACAATTCAATATTAATACCGTAAGGTAAACGAGGATAATTAGCACAACGCACTTAAACATAAACGTACAATTTGTTTTCCCATTTATTGACTGACAGGTTTCCTCTCATGTTGAGACAAACCAGAAGGTCTGAGCTTTGTGTGTGTGTGTGTGTGTGTGTGTGTGTGTGTGTTCAGTGTAGTTCTAGACTAAATGTGAATGTGCATTAACTCACTTGCAAAACACAGATTTAGCGTTCATCAAAATCAATTAAAATAGTGAAATGCAAAAAATGACGTAAACCTGCAATAATTGAATATGCTAATACAAACATATCTAATCCCATTTTATTTACCAGTGCCTTTGCTGCTGACCTTTGATGACCCAGTTTAATCATACTAATAAGCAAAAATGACTTACTAACAACTGTGCTTCATTTTTTTTGAATTGCTGAAGAGTATTGAGCCTTCTTCTTCTGTATTCCATTAACTATCACATGAATTCTGAAAGTCCTGTAATGTGTTTTGTAAAATTGTCTTCTTATTGCTAAAATTATCCATGGATACGTATTGAGACGATGGTGGGCGTGCTGACCAGAGTCTGAAAAGCCCCGCTATATAACATCCATCATGTTTGGACTCAGCTGTCAGATGACTAGTTTAACATCATGAATCATCTCTAATTTTAAGCATTCTTTGTTCATTATAAAAGAAATCACACGTGTTTCTGATCGGACCTGTGCTTTAGTTTGGGGTTAAAGGGTCGCAAAGCTTAGCCAACGTGTCTCTCAACTCAAGACTGGCTGGCATGTCACGCATGTGTGTACACGTGTTTCTGCCTTCTCTCCGACATAAACACAGCCGGGGCTGACCTCTGTGGGACATGCGTTTCAGCTGCCCTCTGCTACAGACGTTCCTGTGCCATATTCCTTGTGGAACCCATGAAAAGCCACTAGGAATGATTATACATCTGGTCGGAGAGGACCTAAACGAACCGCTGAAATCTTACAGAAGGGAACAGCGAGAGAGGTAGGGAGAGAGGGAGAGAAAGCGTGTTAAAGGAAATAAAGAGATGGAGGACAGGGTGAAAAGAAAGAGAGAGTGAAGGAGGCGGCAGGTGAAAGACGTTGTTGGCCTCTTTCCCGAACTGAAGCATTGAATTAACCATCACTTCATTAGATCCTCATCAAATTCCTCATTTCGACATCAAAGACTTCCCTCGTTCTCCAGCACATCACATCCACAATCCTCAGGACAATGAACCGCCCGAATCTGAGCAAAGAGGTCCTGAGAAATAGTCATAAAAATGAATGGAGGGTCTTGGAATGCATTAGAATGTCTCTCAAAGTCACGGAGAAGTTCTAGAAAGAAACTTTCTGCCAATGGGGGGATTAAAGTGCCCACCATCTTTTTACACATTTTAAATGGGTTATAGACTGCTACAAGTCTTCTTTAAGTATAAAATAGGTGGCAAACCATAAGAATGTCCTTCATCCCAAAAATAAACGCATCTCTTACTTATGTAAACTATTTCAAATAGAAAAAAAAATCTAAACTGTATGACCTGTCTATGCGTGGAATATAAAAGAAGATATTTTGACAGATGTCTTACTGACAGAGACTTCCATTTTTACTATTAATATTTTACTATTTTACAGATTTTGCAGCTTTAACAATACTACTAGTGTTCAAAATTTGTATAAAATAGCTTTAAAAAAAGTCATGTAGCATTTCATTCACCTCAGCCAAGTTATAAGCGTTTGCTATTTGCTATAAAGAAATAACGTGGAGAGAAGATCATTTTGAATTTTACTTTACCTGTTACTGCTGCCTTAATGATTTAATTTAGGCCTACGTTTAAATAAATATGTTATGAAGCAGGTTATGGCGGCCTAAATTATTCTATTTAAACGACAAATAGAATAGCTATAATTTCTACGTTAATTTAAAAACTGCATTACGTGCAATTTACAAATTTTTAATTTGCGTGTAGTTAAAAATAAACATTAATTGAATAAATAAATAGTCATTTTGGCTCTGTTGGTAATTGCAACCTTACGGTAGCCTAACGTAAATGGGCTCCCTGGAGTTTAGAGAAGAAGATGAAGTAAATGTTTACCCGTAAAAATATTTTCTTTCTAATAAACACAATTTTTTTTATGTTGTGTCATTAAACTACACTGACACAGAGTTGAAATAAAAAAGAGCAACTAAATACACTAAGTGCCAGATTAAGTAAACAGAACGAATTTGTGTGAAAGCGCAATCCCACGAGAGTGGAAAATTCTGCTGGTGATCTACTGACAAAGTGCAAATTAAACATGCAAATTACCCATGGCTTTTTTTTTTTTGTTAAAAAAAACATTATGCACTTCATAAATGATAGTTTTAGAATAAACTGCAGATGGGACAAACTCCAATGAATCCCATGAATATCAAATATGACTTCTTGTTTCTATTATGGCCGTCGCTGGCGCTTTGATTTTCATTATTTTTCTTTTACTGCTCTGGCAATATTGTATGTAAAATAAGCGTGCCAATGAAAATCCGATTGAATAAGAGAGAACTGAATAAGAGACGGAGGACGATGAAGTGGAAAAAGGTTTCCCACGTGAAATAGAGTCAAAAGGGAAACGGATACTGTACGACAAGAGACGGTTAATAAGAATGATGGATGAAGAATAAACATACTAATGCTGATCTATATGGAAGGTCGAGAGACACGCTGAGTGTGAGAGGCACAGAGAAAAGGGCAACAGAAGAATAGCAGTCATGAATTAAAAAGAGAGACAGAAAGAGCAGGACCGGTGTAATGGCTTCACAGCTGGACGGGCACATTGAGGCCATGCCTTCATGTTCAGACAAGACCTTATAACAGGACCCAGAAGAACTCAACACTAAACACCATCTGTTTCTCCTGAGCCCAGCTTTCTGCCAACTGTTTAGAATTACTTTGCTTTCCTTCATGCCTCTAGAAAATTAAACACACACAACACTCTGAACTGTGGCGAGAGTTTGTGTTAAATTAATTGTGGTATTCACAATTCATTGCTTTCTTTTGCAATTAGACAATGCAATGGTGTGATTTTATCAATATTGTTGTAATCAAATTCACTCTTTATAGTAAAAACAAATGGTGAGATGCATCTTTTACTGGAAAGGGTCTTATGTGGAGGAAATTCTACTACGTATTTCAACTATAGATTGCCTTCCTGTACGTTTGATCACAACTGTTAATCACTGTTCTTAAACATTTTCTTAGTGTAAAGAAAAGTGTTAACAATCCAAAGAACCCTTTTTTGTTAGATAGATAGATAGATAGATAGATAGATAGATAGATAGATAGATAGATAGATAGATAGATAGATAGATAGATAGATAGATAGATAGATAGATGGATGGATGGATGGATGGATGGATGGATGGACGGACAGAGAGATAGATAGATAGATAGATAGATAGATAGATAGATAGATAGATAGATAGATAGATAGATAGATAGATAGATAGACAGACAGATAGACAGAAAGAAATATTTTGCATGTAAGCAAAACAGATCTGGTAATTGAATGGAGCTGAATAAAATCAAACAGAATCAGAGTTGAACGGACAACTTATGAATCAAAATGAAAACTAAATCTGGAATCCTGTTAAGATGTATTATACTTAGAGGTCAAATCAAATGCTGTCTTTTTAAATTTAAAAGAAGAATGAGGGAATAAGATGGGGAACTGACGGAAGCGGATTCCTCAGGTAAGCATCAGTGTGCAGCAGGTCCAAACATGTGTACCACATCTCTCAACTGAACAAAATGTACTCATAGATCACTTCTGTAACACAAACTCGATTCCATTTCCATGTCGTTTATACTGAATTTCTAAATCACCTTTTCAAAGGTCACTGTCTGTCTGAGAGCCTGGGGTTGAATGTGTTTGTTTTAAAAGAAACATCTTCAGACACTGAACTGCGCTGGTTCAGTCTTGCTCTCATATCACTGACACCCTCTTCACCGCCCTCCCCTAAACACCCCTCAGGCCCGTCCTCACATTCGCACGGCTGTAAGCGCAGACAAATATTAGAACCAAAACAAGCTCCTCTTTTGATGCCTCATGAAAAAACACTGAACCCTGAGCCAAGACACTCAGAGACTTGAGCGTCCTGAGAAATGGGTTTAATAAACCTCCTCATTGACTTGCTGAATTTGTTTTGGTCCGTTTGTGCGAGTGTACAAGCATGCACTTGATTGTGTTGTGAAGAAGGCATCAAAGCAATACTCTCATTAATGTCTTATGGAAACAGTTTAGTGTTTCCTCATCAGGAATGCTGACACCCTCTAATTTAATGTCTTATTGTGGGCAAAATGGAATTAGAATTGCTGGCGCACACACACATACACACACACACACACACACACACACAAATAAAGGCTCTAAATCTCAAGGATTTGCATATCTTAATGCAAGGTTCAGCTCACCTTCCTGTGTGCTGCCATCATGAGTGAAATGTTGTATATTATCAGAGCTGCTCCACTTTAAACGGAATAGTTCAGTCCAGAAATCAAAGTCAGTCATTATTTGCTGACCCTCATGTCTTTCCAAACCCATGCTTTAAATTGTTGAACAATATTCTTTTAAATATAATTAAGGTAAACAAATGCTGGGGTTGTCAAGCATCAAAAGGATGCAAAATCTCCAATAAAGTAAAAAAATATTATAAAACTAATATGGCTCAACAAAACTTTCAAATATCAAAACTTTCTTATAAATTCAAATATCAAATCAAGTGTTATAATTTTTGAGTGCCAAATTAGAGCAAATTAAGTCAGCACTTTTTGAACTAAATGAAGTTTAGTTTTTTTAATGTCTATTACATTTTTTCACCTTATATGCTGTTATAATTTAACTGATTTTTACTCTAGCATTTTCAGTTTTTACTGTTAAAATCAGTCATTTTTATAGTGTATTCATTAATTTATTTCATGAATTGACTTCATTCATGAATTGATTTGAAACCATTTCAAATTCAACTTTGGAATGACATGAGGGTAGATTTTTGGGTGAGAAACCACTTTAACAGGTATTTATGAAGTACACAAATAATAAAAAAAATAAATAAATAAATAAATTTAAAAAAATTGGAATATCTCCAAAACATCTGGGAGAATTTAATAAAATGCAAAAATATATTTAAAAACTTAGGTCTATATATATATATATATATATATATATATATATATATATATATATATATATATATATTTACTTTAATATATCATCACCTAAAGTCTGTCTATGCACTAGCCTGAGTAGTGGGGAGTTTTAGGTAAGAAAATAAATTGAGACATTCAGGAAAAAATACAAAGGTTGATTACAACTGAATGAATATAACCCCTAAATAATTTGTGAGCATGAGTGTTTAGCTGAGTGTGGATTGTGTAGATGAAATCAATCATATAAGGTCATTCAGAAAAGAAAAGACACTGCCTCAATGATAAACTACACACTCAAGCAGAAAAAGATGCTTGGCTGTCATTGAAACACTACAAATTGACAAATTAGACTTTCCAAAAAGCTGACTGACCATTTATTTATACTAATTCATTTCCTCTCAGTGAGAAAAAGACAAACTCGCACTGGTTAAACACAAGCTGCCATGAGGTGAATGGAAAAAGCGGGCATGATTTTTGTGGAGACTTTTCTCAGGCCATTTTCTGAACAAAATTCAGACCGACTGAGTGTAACTGTCTTGTAAAGTGGATTTGGGGTATAGGATTGTGCTGAATGAAACGAATAAATCCAGTGGTTAGGCCTCTGCAGCTAGTTTTGGTTCCCCAGAGAAATGTGTAAAAAAATCCGACCCACCCTGCTGGCTGCCTTCCTCCGTATTTATTTAACAGCCGAGTGTCTGAACATCTACATGTCTGCAAGACAGAAACAACAAGATCTTTCTATGAGTCTGAGCATCCCAAAGTGTTACTTTTTTTTTTTTTTTATCAAATCCTCCCCCACTCCATGCGTGTGTTCACAGGGACCTTATGTAGTGTTCACTGCTTCCTGAGAACTTTAATAAAATATAAATATAAGTAAATAAATAATTTGCAATTAAACTGTATTATCTATAAATTACAATTGTAGCTCTGGAAAGTTACCTATGGCTATGTTTTTATTAATACAGTGTGATTGACTGATTTTATGGTCTCAAGCATTCATAAATCAGACAAAAATAAAATTAAGCAGATTTATTACGATAAAACCATGGTTTATTTTGTTAAGGGTTGTGATGTCCACGTTTTTGTTTAGGAAATTAAATAGACACCAGCATTTCTGTTGCAAAAATTGGATATTTTAATTAAATGTTGGGTTGATCCTCCCGTAAGTGTAACAACCACAATTATCAGTCCTTTGGTGCTCTTTGTAATTCAATAAAACCATAATTAAACCATATATCGTTTGCCTTGCTGTTTTTATATAATATATTTCAAGCCATGGAAACTGGTATATTAAGTCAGATGCATTGTTACAGACAATAAAACATATTAGCCTGCTAACTAGGGGGTAAATCGGCCCTGGTTTCACCTTTGAATTCGATTACGATTTTATCATTTATTTTGAGCATTTTTATTAAATTATATAAGCAGGCTACTTTTTACAATAATTACGTTATATTATTACATTAATTAACTATAGCTAAGAATTCAAAGTAGGCCTAAATATAGCTTCAAAACACACAAGCAAGTATAATGCAATAAGCGGGGAAAGACGATTACAAGTGATATAGAAAAAGTACTTTCAATACCCAGGAGGGCTTTAGGAATCATGAAGTATGGGTTTAATCATAAAAACAAGAACAATCGTAAGTATGGGTTTTTCTTTAGGATGATTCCGGATTGATTCCGGGTTCAATCCCGTGGTGGAGACCGAGCAACAGTCCTGGAACAAGCTCTGTGAAGACAAATGCCTGAACCAATGCCATAAAGGGTGCATCGTAGTAGTGACACGTTATCATGCAACTCTTGTACCAGGGTTTTGAAGGAAGATCAACATTCACTATGAAAAGATACGTGCAAACTGTAATGGAGCAGAGATCGTGATGCCTTCCTGAAACGGAGAGCATCGCATTACACATATTGTCACTTGTCTTTACAAAACCTTTATGGGATATGTGCGAATATCAATCAAAAATCAATGGCAGTGTGAATGAACCACAATCGGACGATCCCGGAAAAAATCACGGGACACATTATATATGTAATTTACGGTATTTCTGTGGGCTAGACGGTTCGAGTGAGTAGAGTAGAGTTCGAATCCCGTCTCGTGGTACTTTGCCGATGCTACTTCATTTAAATTTTTATTTTCATTGGTAAGCTATGGACAAAAACCTCTCAGTAATAGTTCTAGCACCTTGATGAATCTATGTCATCAATAATAATATTATACTGTACAGTGCTTTGATGCAACCTGTGTTGTTAAAAGCGCTATATAAATAAAAATGATTGATTGATTGATTGAATAATAATGCAGTTCTGAAGCCAAAAGGTGGGTGTGGGGTTCAACCCAGTATTAAAAAGGTGTACCTAATGAAGTAGCTGATGAATGTTAATTTGTGTCAGTCCTTGCATCAGTCACGGCACTGCTAACATCCCGCTCTGCTGTTTGAGCTTCAGGACATAAATAGTATATAACAAAATCGAGATCAAAGATTTATATCTGCATCAGAGATTTATTCAGAAACTCCCAGAAAAAAACAACAACGACAACAACAACAACAACGTATCTTTTTGTTCCCATTCGATTATTTTAACCTGTCATCTTATCTTCTCAGCTGTCAGAACAGTAAAGGCGGCTACAGCGACCTGACAGAAACACTGACGGGTGCGAAGTGACATATTCATGCAGGCTTGAAAACGTGACGTGTATGAATGTGTGTGTATCTACTTTCATCTCACAAGTGGCTTGTGTTGAGAGAAATAGGTGCCATCTGCTACACTAAGCAGCCTGGAGTCTCGTCTCTCAGGTCCTGTTACAGGTACCCTCTGAATAATACATGCCACACTGGTACATGGGAACCTTTCTGCCACATTCTTGCATGCCACGCTCGGTTTGAGGGGGTGAATGTGTGTGGGATTAAGCCCTCGTTCGGTTAGATTACGGGAGATTAAGACTAGATTAAAACTACAGCTAATGCAAATCGTACCATGGACCAGGGCAGGTTTAGACCATTAGCGGAAGGTTTATTTATTAATGGCTCTCGCTAAAGCAACTTATCACTGTTGCTCTTGCTCATACTCGGGGTTAGAGGTTAAACCCTAAGTATTAAACAATTTTACCATGGCAAAAATGATAAAATAAAAAAAGAAGAAGGACTGAGTAACCTATAAAAGGCTAATATCTTTCTGTGCGACTTTATGTCTCACAAAATGATTTTATATTTCTTTTTTCTCGTAAAATGAGACTTTATATCTTGCCGTTGAAAACTTGCACCTTTTTTGTAAAACAAGACTTTCTATTTAACAATGACTTGCTATTTTTTATATAATTGTGACATTTTTTTGCAAATGTGATTTTATTTAATCTAACAATGTGACTTTATATTTCAGAGTTGTTTCTCATAATCGACTTCATATTTCACAATATTACTCTATATTTTGAAATAACAATGTTTCCTAATTATGATTTTTTTTTCTTATAATGTTTACGAGAGACTTTATATCTTGCGATTTTAACTCCTCATTTACTTAATGTATAAAAATGTATGAAATAAAAACATACAAAAATTGGGCGTACGGTCATTTATACCCAAAACTTGGAATTTATTAATATGAACATGAGGGGTGGCTGCGATCAAATCTCACGACTGGTCTTCGCTCGTAAGATTTTGAGTTGCCTGGTATTGCGCACAGCATCTCAATCTGCTGGAGTAACAAGATTTTGTAGGAACGCCACGAAGATACGATCATCGCATCATGCACCTGCAGTGCGGAGAAAAACAGAAATGAACTCTATAGGAATAAAATAAATAGAACCACACAAAATATAAAATAGGCTGAAACATATTGACAACAAAAAAAAACTGCGCAACAAGTATAGGCTGCACTCATTTTTTGCATTTAATGCATTTTATTTATGTCTTTATTTTATTAAATTCACCTGATTGCAAAGACGCCTCACTCAAACAAACAACATTATTCTAACGCCGCCTGACATTTCAGCTGTTCATCATAAAACTTAAATGCAGTCAACCACTGTTTGTTTTAAAAGGTCCACTCGCTTTAAAATCAGCGTGCAGTGCCCAAACAAACTTTTTATTTTTGCACATGTGAAGTAAAGTCTTTTTTAAGGGTGCATATAACGTTAAACACATTTGTGTGCTGTTTATAATGACTGTCAATGGCCCAAGTTGTGTTTTATTTTATACTTTAATATATAATTTTATAACTAGCCTAGTATTTAAAATTTTTGTTCTGTTCTGAATACCGTCAAATTTTAAATAATTGTTAAGTAAAAAGAGGCTATAATGTTTATATTTACTACTATTTCAGTATACATATAAATTACATAAATGAGTGCAGCATTATTGTTTGCAAATACAAGGTTAACTGGTGCTTTTGGGGTAAGATACATTTTTCTTTCATTAGATCACTTCCTCTTTTTGGCTGGGTTTTGTTTCTCCGTGTCCTATAAACCCTAGGGCTTCTCGAATCAAATCAAATCAAGTTTTATTTGTCACATACACAGACATACGTAGTACGACGTGCAGCGAAATGCTTCTAAAGGCTTCAAGGCTTCCAAACTGCGGTAGATTTAAATAACGATTGTTTTCATCTGACACATTTATCACATTTATGTAAAATTATGCTGTGGTTAAAAATACAGCAACAATGTTTTTGGTTTTACGGTTTTACTGTTAAATTTACAGTTAAATACCGTAATTTCATTAACTGATATAATGTTAATGTACCACTGAAATATGTTTTGTACCTTTGAGATACTCTGATGACCACCAAATGCAGGCGGTGATATATAAAAGTCACCTGATGAACCAAAGCCCATCAAAAAAGCAGCTTTTAAATATGAACACATATAGAAGGTGCTCAGTGTCATTGTGACTCATTACACTGAAATATGCAATAAACATTAATTTAAAAACATAAGATGTAACATACAGCTATAAATATAACTGATAAGAAAAACTAAGAAAAACATCAAATTCAAACTAAACTTGAAATGCAATGCAGGGAATTTTTTAACTGGAATTTAGGAATTTTACAGTTTTTTCTGTTAAAATCATGGTCATTTTTTACAGTGTACGATAGATTGGTGGCATATGAAGGCCCATTGTGATTATTATTTCTTAATTGCAACTTTGCCTATTATAATCGTGTCATTACATTTTACAATGTGACTCCATATTTTGCAAAAACAAATACATTTTTTGCCATTTTGTCTCCTAATTACCCTTTATATTTTGCATTTTATATAATTTATATTTTGATTCTTGTTTGATTATTACTTCTATAGAATCCCTTCTCGTAAAATTGACAGCACCGGTGTGTGTTTTCAATAAAAACTGTTCCCAGCTACAATGTTTCTTGCATTTGTTCAGCACATGGCTCTCAGTGTGTGTGTGTGTGTGTGTGTGTGTGTGTGTGTGTGAGCCAACATATGCATATTTACACTCCCCTCAAGCCTCGGTTTTATAAGAATGTTTAGTCTGCCGGTAATGCTGTAGAATTGTTAGGACATTTCTGCGGTCAGGGAAGTAAAACTAAACTTCTCACCGTGAGAACAGTCTCAGCATGTCAGCAAAAAAAGGAGGGAGAAATAGAAACCCCTTCATTCACCTCTTCGCTCAAAGTGTGATTTATACCTTTCTGACCAGAGGGATGAGAAGCGAGAAACAGAAACGAACTGCTGAAGATTTGCATCAAGGTAGAGGCTGCTGTGCTGGTGTTATTTTAGATGGGGGAACTTAAGGGCTCTTGCAAGCAGAGCAGTAAATCCGAACAAAAACAGCTGCTAGTGTTGTCTGGGGAATACAATTATTTCACACAGAGGAAATCCTTCTGTTCTTCACATATAAAACAACAAGTATCTTATCTGAAGCTTTCCTGGGCTCTTTCTTTTTCTCTTGTTGTCTTAAGGGAACGGTTCTGTCACGGTTCACTCAACAAACCCACATTACTTTCTTTTTTCTGTGAAACACAAAAGCAGACATTCTGATAAATGTCTGTGCTGCTCTGATCCAGTTTATTTGAATCGCTATAACTGAGATGGATATAATTCAAAGCTAAAGCTAAAGAAAAACCCAATATAATAAAAATGACAAAAGCACTAAAATAAAAAAATACCCTGAAAACATAAATAAAAATAATTCAAAATATTAATAAATATTAAAATCATATATATATATTTTATCCTACTGTTGCCATTTTTATTCTTGTTGTATGAAATTGAACAGCACGAACATTCTTCAAAACATCTCATTTCGTTTTTTTTTAACGGATGAAAGAATCATGCAGGGGTTCAAATTTCTTCTCCTCCCTTTCCCCCCCTTTTCGCTTGTCCTTGCCCTCCTCTTTTCATGTTTCTTCCAAATTCCTCAGCTCTTCACATCTGTCCTCCCCTTTCCTCCATCTCATTAACACCAACATGATATACAGGGACAATCTCAGCCACTTATCAAAGCAAAAACACACTTCATAAAATATTGCCACTCTACATAATTTAGAGGCTTCCGAGAGAGCTAAAAAACTGCTAGAAACAAACATTCATGGAAAACAAGAAGCAAGAAGAACAGATATTTGTGAACAGCAGTAAGGTATTTTGCGGCTGTTATTTTGGAGATCTGGTTTCGTGTGATAGGTGGAGGCCATGAGTGAAAGGTTAAAGGTCAGATTCGGTCTGTGGGGCGGTTTATCCCCTGCTAGGGGTGATATTGACATAACAAGTGTCTGGATTCTCAAAGAGAACATAGTGTCCTCCAAACACACACACACTGGAGGCTTATCTCCATGAATAAGTGGATAATGTTGGTGCCCGTGCTGTGAAAGTGTTTCTAACACGGCATGATCCCACACTGTAAGAGCCAATCAGACACCACTCTCAGACGGGTTTATCACCTCTAACACACTATATAAACACACATCATTTTATTTTCAGGCCTTGTTATACTCTATTTGCCAATCAAAGTCTTTGGCAGTCATTGTTTCCTTGCTTTTAGACAGTGAATGCCAACTTTATTAAAGTATTTTTATTTTTTTGTACTGGACTGTCAGAGGTTTTTAACTAAATACCCCAGAAGAGGGAGCAGCTTATATGAACATTTAATTGTATTGTATGAACCTTTATTATAATACATTTTTTTCTTGAAAATTAAAATAATTTTTTTTATGTCATTGAACCATGTTTTGATCTAGTCTAAGATTTTTTTCCTGGTATACTTTACATAATTTTTATTTAATTTCACTTCATTATTTTAAAATCTTTTGTTTAAATATTGTTCTTGTAAATAAACATCTTTTAGAATAAACAAGTATGAATACAATCATTTTTATAGCTTTGCACAAGCATTTTTCAACTAGATTTTTATGTTTTTTCTTTACTTCAAATAATTTCTTATTTTTTATTTAAATATTTCATAATTATTTTGTTCTTGAAAATGGTATTACGTTTTTCAAATGAAATCAATATTAATGCAAGGATTTTTATATCTTTGCACACGTTCTAAATTAGATTTAAATATTTTTTAATTTCCTTTATTCTATATGCTGCTTTAAATTTTATTTTATTTTTTTAGCTTTAATTAAATCAATTAGTCAATAAAATGCTGTTGGTTCTGTCAGTACATTAACTATAAAATAAACATCAAATAAATAACAAAAATAAATTACCTTCATAGACTGCCAGTTGAAAACCCGTGCTTTATGTATAAGAAAGATGTGGAGCGGCGTCGTTCCTTTTGGGTTGAAATCTGTAATATACTGTAGCAACTTGTGCAAAGTCCCCAGCGTGGGCAAAACCATAAAGTGAGGAGACTTGTTAAAAAGAATAAAGCTGCTGTCCGCACCCTTTGCTCTGTGATGGCTGGGACTATATGAACCCCCAAGTTTTATAGCGAACTCTATGTGATAAATTAGCTTTCCTCGGGAGAAGACAGTGATAGAGAGAGGGAGGATAAGAAGGGATGGAAGGAGGGGTGTTTAGACAGCAAGACTGGCGCAGCAGGTTTGGAGTTCTCTCCTCTCTTCCACTAGGAGAAACCTGATACCGTAGCTTCATCAGCATCTAAATATGGGTGGCATCCCACAGCTTGACCCTGGAGATTCAGTTAAACAGTTGTGTATAAGTCTGGGACTTTCTAAGTTGCTGTCATGCCGACACTAATCCAACTTAGATGCATTGCTTGAATGTTGCTCTTTCAAAGCTCACGTAACTGTTGGTCACATTTCATCTAGTGTTTTTATCTGTTATATGAGATATTTATATGCAAATTTAATTTGCAATTAATCTGTATGTTGGTTTGAATGTTTGGCCAGAGCAATAGACAATGCTGGAAACTGAATTTCTAAATATGGGAAAAGATGGGAAAAGTGGAGATTGATAAAGGACTAATTGTGATGACGAGGCACCTCAGAGCTTTGAGCTCGGAAATTGTGCACCTTACACTGAGAACTCTGATTGTATGTTCAGTAACGTGAACAAGTCGTTCTTTCGGTTTGTTCTTCTGAATGACGAATATATTCTATTGACAGCTGCTGATGCGCAGAACACACATGTTAGTTTGCTGTTGATTGTAGTCTGTGCGGTGTGTTTGAGTGCAGCTTTTTGGTCCAACGCGAGGCAACAACACCGTTGGCTTTCATCGCCGCTAGTTCTTTGAAGCCAGCTTGGTGTGGCCCGGTTCTTATGGCTTGTTCATGTGTCGCTTTAGTGAGTGCATATCAAAAGTGGTGCATGGACAGCCAAACAACGAGCGATATAAAAACAATGGCTTTCTTCTTCCATGGTGGGGTTTGGCATCACTGCATCTTTGGTTCCAGGTGGAATGTTCCAGAACGCAAACTCACATCTCCCTGAAATCCTGTATAATTTAACCGTCGTCAGAACTCCTTGAGCATTTCCAATTTTGTGTGCTATATGCATCAGTCGATCAGCCTATTGTCTGTGAACGTGACGTCTGAGGCAGAGACTACCACCAGCCCAGCAGAGTACCCATGCTAACTGCATGTCTTCGGCCAAAAACATTGGGTGCAAGATCATCAAGATGAATGACTGGTAAAAAGTGGCCAATCATATGCAATTAATCAATGCATCGTGTTGATGGCCAAGCACAGATATGCCGATTACCAAGAGGCTGTGGCACCTGGAAGCACTCTGAATCGGGCACAGACCAGCAGCGGCGGCGTAATGCTCTGGGTGTTGTTTACTTGGAACAATTTAGGCATAATTATCCCAGTAACACAGTTCTTGACAGCTGTCAGGTAATTGAACATTGTTACGTAACAAATGCATCCATTCATGACAAATGTGTTCCCTTGTCAGTGGTGGCCATAAGCATCAGAATAATGCCACAATGCCAAAAATGGTCAAGAAGTGGTTCAAGTAACATTAAGGTGAATTTCTATTAATGTCTTGGCCTCCGAATTCACCTGACATAAACCCAGCTGAATAATAGGTTTGTGCTACATCGCCACCACCCTGCAAATTACCGGAACCGGAGGACCTGCTGCTAACATTATGGTACCGGATCACGTCATCGAATCAATGCCTCACCCCATGGCTTCTGTTTGGCGGGCTAAAAGATGTCCTACACTCATTACGCGGCCTAGTCATAATGTTATGGCTCATTGGTATATAGTTATATATCAGCATGTACATTATTAAATATCACTCCAGATTCAGATGCATGTGAGATTAGTTGAGGTAAATCTGAAAAGCTTTATTGCGATCTGCACTATTTTATTCTACAGTTCTGAATGGTGCCTTATCCCTTTACCCCTTGATATTTCTGTTCCTTTTTCTGCCTTTCGTCTCTTTCAATCCCTTATTCTGTCCTAATCAGCACTTGTGTTTGACATGCATTGACTATAGCAAAGAACGCACGCACACACACACACACACACACACGCTGACATACGCTGAGCTAATGCCACTCGGAGGGATTTGTCAGGTCTAGCAGTTCTCCACTGTGTCGGTTCTCACGTGGTATGTCAATTGCCCTGTCACCATGGAGATTTAGCATTTTCTGCCCTGTCATCCAGGGATGTGTGTCTGTACCTGAGCTTGCATTTCTATCCTTCACACACATACACATGCAACCGTGCATTCCTCCAAGACCTCTCCCTCTCTGTGTATTGGGTTTAACTGATGAGCCAGAAAATTAAACCCAGTCCTTGAGTATTTCGAGTCCAGAGTCACTTCAAAGCCTCGCTGAGGAGAGCATCATATGGCCATGCGTGACATCTGCATCCAATTAGAGCTTTACATGAACAGGATCCTCAAACCCTCCAGCATATCTGTCACGACCAATCAGCCAATCACAAACCGCCTCCTTAAAATAGATTTAGCAACCATTTGGAAAAAGTCAAAAGCATAGTGTCTTTGATGAGTTGATTGACACCAACTGTCTTTCATTTCTTATTAATCGTGCTTTCCTAGCTTGTTAAAGATGATATGAATGATGCATCTTCTTTAACCCGTCGCCATGTGTGCTAAAAACTGCTATATTATTAGAATAACAGTGAATAAATCTCACACTCTTCCTTTCACAGCCTTTCATTGATCACGAAGAGACACGAGAACTCTCAGAAAAAGGAATAAGACCAAGGACAGTTTTGTGTTAGACATCCCAGCCCATTTCCAGACAGCTAAATCCTCAAAAAATTTTCCAGATTAAGCAACACTCTCTGAGTCTCCATAACCAGCCATGACAAGTAGAAACCTGAGTAAGACATGATGTTGATAACTTGTATCGCAATTGCTTCTCAAAGTTATAAGCTTTAGCTTTAGAATACCGAACCAAACAAAATATTTTTTTGCTTTTTGAGCTCAATAAGGTTATAAAAAAAAGCAAAAGTCTGTCTGTTTTTAAAGCATAAGTAGTGTGTCATATGTTCACACTGATAGATTTTATTCATGAGTGCAATTTTTGGACTTAAAGTGCCCCTATTACGAAATTTAGAAAATTACCTCTTTCCTGCGTAACACAGCTCTAAGTAAATGAAAGCTTCCTACAAAGTTTTAAATCTGAAAGTGCACCGTGTGTAAAGCTATTGTCTCTCAAAGAAAGGGGCGACTCTGAATCGTTTTGAAACTATTTTATATAATTCGTCTCATTTTGACATCAACACGACACATAGCATAGAAACTAGCTAGCTAGTCACGATTCTTTCCCAAAAACAAGAGCTTTGTTACACATCCACCGTTCGGTGGGTCAAGCACATATACAGTAGGCTGCCTGTAAATATTAGACTTTTAGACACACCTTAAGTCTAAAGCTCTCTTCAGTGTCTAAATGGCTCACAGCGTTCAATGAACCACTTCACTTTTCCAAACAGCCTCTTCTATCTGAGCAGCACTGAAGCCCTGACAAACACTTCCTGACGTTAAGATTGTGTATCAGTGGAAGCGATCCAAACAATGAAACCTTATGACACTCTAGATTTCACCAAGAGGAGCTTGCAGTCCTTCACTAGTCTTGAATAGTCTGCTACTGCTCAGATGGGTGGAAGCAGGGATTTTTTTTCCTCCGGTTTGCACTCAGAGAGAAAGTGAAAGATAGAGAATGAGCAAGAACTTTTTTTAATATTACAGCTCTCAAACTGTTATATTGCTCTTTTTATACAGTTCCCCACCACCTCCAATCTCTCGTCAAGTCCAGGAGGCATTCAGTCGTGGTGTACGGGACTCATCAAAGCCATTCAAAGTTTTTTCACATGTTCTGATTGGAAATAGCCATGAAGCAAATAACAGACGAAGCGCGGTGAAATAATTTTTTCCAGGATTCCTCAGGTCACTAAGGGATAGTTTGAATTTATGCGATGCCCTCGATTCCTGACGTTTTTATGCGCATCGTGAATTAGATGTCTAAATCAAATTTTCTATCTAGTAACTTTTCAAAGTAATGTTTGAGAGAAATGTTCTCAAAATGAATGAGATCTCTAATGAATCATAATTTGGAACCAGTTTAAAGGGATCAGATAGGAATCTGATGACTCAAATAAAAACTATGAATTTAAGTTCTATGAAATTAACCAAGTTGAGTTTATCTCATTTGATTACTCTTTGAGGATCATTTAGAATTGGTTCCAAACTCTGAAAGAAATCCCATTTGTTTGAGTAGCACTGCTTTGGTCAAGGTTGTTTCTCTCTGCTATAATGCCTTAGAAAATGCCTTGCATTAGAGCAGAAATTACAACAGCGGTAAATGTAGCAACACAAGCGAGAATGACTTAAATGTTCACTCAGGGTTTTAAAGGTTATGAGACCATGATGAGATATGAAACAGCTGTTCTCGTTCAAGTTTTCCGATAAGCTTCATTCAGCAGAAAGCCACTGCTGTCACTGGAAGCGTACATCAGCAAAGATCAAAATCAGTAATGAATAGCGGAGTAAGATGTGTCAGTGGGTAAACTGTGTCGCCCCCTTAATTTAGCAAACAACAAACAAGCCAAACACTGCAAAATTAGCATGCATTTTTTAAATAATTTCAGTAACGTTTGTCAAATGCTTTGCGGTAAGCTGTGCTAATAGATAGTAATACTTAACCTTGCCTCCAAATACCAATATACGGTTTGATATGGTAAAATAAGTCTTTTTGGCTTTCACGCGTTCGTAATTTACTGTAAATGTTTATTGCAAATCATTTAGGCTACAGTGCTTCCCTTGACACGACACAGCTTACCCCTGGCTGGGGCAAGTTGTGCCACTGGACCTTTTTTTTTTTTTTTTAAATCATAGTTTTATTGCATATCACCCCATTAAAAACTAAAAATATCCCATTTCTGTTTCCTTGAGACCAACTTATGTAAAAAGGGCACAGCTTGCCCCACTCTCCTCTAAACTTCAAACTCTTAAGCTGTGCGTCAAAACCAAGCACGCTGCCTACCCAGGCTGTCTTTTTTGAGCATCACACGAGCGTTTAGTTAGCGTTTGTATGTCCGCTCAGCGCCTGAATAAAAAAAAAAAATACTGACCGGCTAGGCGGCACACTTGGTTTTGAGGCACAAACGGAGGAAGGAGGAAACTCCGAAACCTTACTGCTAATTTTCGGGCTGGCTTTGCGCTCGCTGGTAGAAGGGAGATCCGCGAACTGGACCCGGTGTCCGGACATCTTCTGCACCTCTCCAGACTGCTCGACCCAGGCTAGAAATCCGCAAAACTTTCGCTTATTTCCCGCTTCCTTCTGGCCGAAAACACATGGAGCTCTGACTCGGTGTACGCGCTATGGATGTATGACCGGAGGACACAAACTCCTTCATGAGAGAGGAGAGAGACGGGAGGGAGGGGGAGAAAGCGAGGGGGTTTTCAGCCCCAAAAAGTAAATAAATAAATAAGAAAGGAACTTAAAAAGTCCACATGACTGCAGAATTACGTCATTCCAATTTAAAGCAGATTGTTCAGCAAGAGCGATTTTGCGATGCAGGCTTATTTAGGCGCAAAAACGCGGATTTATCAATATTATTCAGTATATGACCGTATATTATATAAGCAATAACAATGGATGACAAATTTTGATAGTGCTTAACCTTTTGCGGTATGAATGCAGAATGTACAAACTGGCCATTTTTAGGTAACGTTTAGGCTACTGGACCCCTGAACGGCAAAAGAACAATTTAAAAAAAAAATGATTTGTTGGACTTCCTGGTAACTATACAGTCTCATATGACACGCAGAGACACAGTGTCATGTGTCACAGACTCGGCGTTTATTCATGTGTTCTGTCGCATGATCCAAACGATTCACTGTGGTCTGCATAAAAAGCTGCATGATTTCTGAGGCACTACTCCCGGCTCCTGGGCTTATACCGCCATCTAGCGTCTCACACAGAAACCATCCAAATACCGGAATACGGAAATGTATCAAAACCTGTCTATACGAAAAGGGAAGATGAGATTTTAATAAAAAATATTTTGTTACTAATAGGATTCTTACAGGTCTGTCGTTAAGGTTGTTTTATTTCAAAAGCAACAATTATTAGTTTCATTTAGGCCTACTTTAACCTTTTAAAAAAATAATAATAATTATTATTATTATTATATAATTAATAAAAGGAATTAGAAAAGAAAAGGATTCATTTCAATGGAAAAATTTTATTATATTAATATACACTGAGCAAAATTATAAATGCAGCACTTTTATTTTTTTTTTTTTTTTTTGAGCCAAATAAGATCTAAGACTTTTTCTATGTGCACAAAAGGCCTATTTCTCTCAAATGTTGTTCAGATATCTGTCTAAATCTGCGTAAGTGAGCACTGCTCCTTTGCTGAGATCTCAGTAATCAGTGATACTAATATACTTAACCGAATCTAAAATAACACTTGTGGATAAGTGGTTAATACATCTGAAATTGTCTTTGAAAAAAGAACTAAAGAAATACATTTCTAAATAAATATATTTTACATAAAAAATATTTACAGATTATTGCACAGACCACAAAACTAAATAAACTAAAACTACATTTTGTAGTACAATAACTAAATGCACTAAAAAGTCACGGCATATTACAATAATATTTGGGCTTGACCAGTTATTTTGTGAAGTGCAGGTCACGAGACAACATTATGATGTGAACTCAATCATTTTATAATAGTGCCTCTGTGTCGCCTACTGCCAAAAAAGTCATATGAATAGCTCCGTATACAACAGTGAAGACTTCAAAGACCCCCATGTCCCTATTAGAGGAGCCACTTTAAAAAGAGATAACCACACTGAGGTCAGTCTTCAGAGCAGTCTATGAGAACATACACCCAGACTGACTGACATGAGATCACTCTCTCCTCTCATTCCTACATGTTCACGTCATTTTTTTCCCACAGGGTGCCGTGTCTATAAAGGTTAACATTTATGTAAAAGCCATGTTCTGGGAATAAAGAAAATTTCTTAAAGACTTTTACAGATGTTACAACCAGCTGCACAACCTTGTACTTGTTGGTAACAAGCTCTACGTATATTGGGATTTACATCTTAATTATGTTGTTAAAGATAATTTAATTTAAAAAAAAATGTACATTTACTTAGCCTCATGTTTGTAACATTATATATATATATATATAAATAACTTATTTCAGCTAGTTGCCCAGACAACATGGTCATAAAGTATAAACTTTATAAAGTTTTAGTTATTTAACTTAATATTTATTATATCTAAAAATATTTGTATTTTGAAAGAAATATTTAAATTTAATGAAAAAGAAACTAAAATAAATGACATTAAACCTAAAAAATGAACATAAACTAATAATGCATATAATAACACAAAAAAAAAACTAAAATAATACCAAAGAAAAACTGTTTCAAAAGAATTTATTCAAAAATACATATTTGCAAAATAGATTTCAAGGCACTTGAAAGAACCATCTGTTTATAACACAACAGTGCAGGTAATGGACTAAAAAGAAAAAAAAAATACATTCACACATAAACAATAACAAGAACTGCTGGAAATGTTTGTATAAGTGCGACATATTCCATTCAGGTGGATGAACAGCTCTGCACAACAGGTTACAAAACTATACAAAGGAAGAAGAAAAAAAATACATACAGGACCTAAACCTTTTCAGACAAACATGCAATCAAAGCTAAGAAACATTCAATCAGACCCAGTCCTTATTTTACACATCGCACCACAAACCCATCTTGTGCACTGCACTTCAACACATTTATGGAAAAAAAAATGAAGACACGCAAGAATAGAAATGTAATAAATTAAGGCAATATTTAATCGCTTGAGGAATCAAAGTGCAATCCATTTGGAAACGTTACAGTATTCCCAGGTACGTTCTTCCCAGTCCATCCATCGCTTTCAGTGCAGGCCGTTCTGCTCAATGTACATTTTGGAAAGGGACGCCGCCATGGACTTGGCCAACTCCTCGTCCCTTTTGCGCTGTACCTGTGTGTGACGGCACCAGTCGTCATACTCCGGGTTGGGCTGGCAGCTGCCCAGCAGCACATCGTAATGACCGTTACTGAGCCAGCTTAACCATATAGCCGGTTTAGACGAGTCCTCTTCGCCCAGGTAGTGCACCATGGTTGACACCGTCGGGCTTTCCACGCTACCCCCAGTGGTCAAGTAGATATTCACGTTTAGCATCTGACTCATGGCCAGCAGCTCCGGGTAGCCAGCCCATGCGCCGTCCTGCGCCGCGTTGATCAGAAACTCCCCGACGTCGCCTTCGATTATGGGGTTGAACTCCTCCAGGTGGTCGGCGATGTGGTGCATGGTCTGCTCTCTCAGCTCTTTGTGCATGGACTGGTCTCCATAAGCGGCCTTGGAAACGGCCCGGTACAGGCAGTTCCCGTCTGGGATGACGTGAAAGCGGTATTTCTGCCTGTCGCGGAGGTATTTGTTCTGTTTCTCCACTTCGGCCAGGTAACGGGTAACCCTGACGTCGACGTCGCTTTTGTTTGGCGTCGCAGCGGGTTCCTGAAGGATGTGCAGCTCGAAGACCGGGTTATCATCTTCGACGCTTTCCTGCCTTTCTGGGTCTTTAAGACTTTCGTATGAATCAGTTGAGGCGCTTTGCGCGGTTCCTGAAGTTCTGGAGGGTGTGGCATCGCTTTGTAGACACGGCTCGAGTCTCCTCTCGCAAACTCCGTAACTGTCATTGTCGAAAAAACTATCGCAGTTTATGGAATTTTTCTCATCGTTGTCAACCCCAAAAGCGTCTCTTCTGGGGTCTAAATCTAAGACGGGATCAGAGCGGTGACGGTCATCTCCGTTGACTGCGTGAGAAACTCGGTTGCAGCGCGTCTCCAGAGGTCTACGGTTCGTGCGAGGCTCCTTCACGATGTGAACGGGCACGGATCTCTCCACGCCATCCGGTCTCGTGATGATAATCTCCGCGGTAGAAGTGTAGAAAACCGGCCTCATCGAGGTGGCCTCATAACATGAAAACGCAGGCATGTTCGCGTCAGTCTGTCCCCCTCGAGACAAATACTCCGCGTGTGTTTCTGTGGCGCTTCCGTTAACGGCGTTTCCGACCACCTCCGAGGAGCTGGAACTTGTCGCTGGTGCGTTATTGGCGACACTGGTGAGAGTTACGGAAACTTTTCGAGAGGAGCCGGGGTAATGTGTTAACGCGCTGCTGTACAAGTGCATTTTCAACGTCCTCCCTTTATACAATACGCATTTGGCCTCGTTGTTACCGAATGATGACAACACGGTCCAAAAATACTCTCTGTCATCAATAGCAGCGAGTGTGTAGGGCGCGTTTCCATGGATCCTCGTTCCCCGCTGCTACAGACTTTTCTTGCGTCAGTCCCAAAGCAGCCCTAATTTTAGCCCGAGAAGCGTTGGTCGTAACCGGACCCCCCACCCCCACCCCCGGTCTCTGACACACCGCCCGAGCCGAGGAGACAAGCCGCGGCTCGCGGGAATGCGAAAGATGTGATGTGTCACTGGGACTCTCGGCGTTTCTCTCGCTTCTGTCCGTGTTTACGCTAGCGCGCGCGCGCGTCGGGGCGGCGTCGCCGGATTGGAATGCGCGCAGCTTGCCAAGAGGCCGCGGGTTCCCGTACAGCTCCGCGGACCACACTGCTTCTCAGCTGCGAGGAAGTCCCGCCTCACGCAGAACTTCATTGGTCCTACTTCGATCAAGAAGAGTTGGCTATGAATCGCTGTAAGCATATTAAAGACTTTTCTAAGAAATTCACGTCACGTCGCCACGACATCAAACCAGAGCCTCAATCCAATAAGTTTATATGTTTCAATACAGACACGCCATACTTATTCTCGTTGTAGCTTTCATCTCCTGTTTTTCCTTATATGGTTTTAAACTTCCATTTGACACGATGAGTTCCAGAATTGTGAACATTTTGCTGCACGCACTTTTCTGACTCTTCTGACTATTCTGACTCATGACCTCACCCCCCAAAACACAATATTCTGCAAGGAGCCTCAACACCGTTTTACTGCACCTGTTCTGAGAGTTAGTCATTTGTTTTTAGTGCTTCATCTGCTTTGTCTGTCTGTGTAAAGGTGGTTAGTATTACAGAGGAAATGATGTCACTAGGCAGATCATAGTTAAATTGAAGGTCAGCTAAAACGACATGAGTTTTAAATAGCTTCCACATAACTCTTATACATAGTTGCACTGTGTTCTCAGTATCACTTTGCTGACATACGTCTCTGTAAACTGAACTGAAAGTGGACATGGCCCTTTATGCTTGTGTTACTAAAGGGGGAAATATGTCATGTATCTCGAATATCTTTCACACCTTCTAAAAGCTATGATTTTATACAATACCTAGTTTATTTATTAGCTTACATAGCTTCACAATTAGCCTATATGAACAGTATAACAAGCGTTTCGCGACATATATATATATATATATATATATATATATATATATATATATATATATATATATATAATTTTTATATAATAATATAATTTTTTTTTATTCTTTATTTCACTTGGAATCAAAACAGTTTTTTATTTAGATGATAAAACAGGATATGAGTCTTTACCAGTAGGTGGCAGGCAAGTGCTTCTATAATATTTACGCAAAGCGTCTGCAGTTGCTCGACGTAAAGACAGGGGGCGCTATTACTCTCTCTTTATCGGTTAACAGTAACACGCCTTTTTGACTGGAATAAGTGTTACACAATCTAAAGAGAGCTGTCTCAGGCTTACGAGAAATCATGAATCATCACGTTTTCTCGGATCCGTTGCAGAGACAACGAACATAAAAGCATTACCTCACCGAGTTTTATTCGCTTCTTTAACAAGGCCGACATAACGCTGAGATTTTATGATATCCGATTTCTGCAAAGCATGGTCTATTGTTTACTCGTGTGTGTAGTCGGAATAACCTGCGCTCTTATCATCAGCAGTAAATTGAGAATTAAGGCCAGCCTGACGCATGACGCATGCACGCCTCGCATGGAAAAGTCAACGACCTGACCTATATCCAACAGACTCAAAATACAGCTCTCTAAAAGCCTTTGCCGCCATGTGCTTCGGTGTTTTGACAAGCGGATCACGCTTGGTTTTTGAAGGTCTGTCTGTATGTTTTGACGCGCATCTAATAACGTGAGCAACGGACGCGCTAACGTGCGCGAGAGCGTGATGTGACGCAAAAATCTAAAACTGTTTCGGTTTATGCGCCGAGCTTGAACAACAACAGATGAACGCAGGGCTCCATACGCAGGAGAGATAATCAGCGCTAAGAATTCTGAGACTGCTGCGATTTGAATTAGGGACGCGTCACCAGGACAGCTGAAGAAACAAGCGATTCTTGCTTTACAACCATTTAATCCCAACGGTCAACTGGGTATCACGCAGGGCTGCGCCAACAGGAAGCACCGCGCGCGGCTTACAAATAAAGCTGCCGTGGAACCGAGAATTAACGCTTATTCAGAACCGGTTCCATTTTGTTCGTGGCGTTCTAGAGCACTCGAAAAGCACGTTTCATGGCCGTGTTTGACCTTAATAATAAGAAGCGCGACGCCGCTTCTACAGGTACATCTAAAACAATTGAGAACACCATGAAAAAGGTCAATATTTAAATGGCTTACAGGTAACGGAAACCCCCAAATTCTGTGTCTCGGAAAATTTGAATATTGTAAAAAAAAAAAAAAAAAAAAAAGTTCAATGTTGCCGGACCCTAATCGGCTAATTACCTCAAAACACCTGCAAAGGTATCCTGAGCCTTTAAACTGTATCTCAGTCTGGGTCAGTAGGCTACACAATCGTGGGGAAGACTGCTGACTTGACAGATGTCCAGAAGACAGTCATTGACAGTAAGCCACAAAAGTTCGTCGTAAAAGAACTGGTTGTTCACAGAGAGCTGTAGCCAAGCATTGTCATCGAAAAGAATTTAGGGGAGTTTCACAAGGAGTGGACTGAGGCTGGGGACAGAGCGCCAAGAGCCACTACGCACAAACGAATCCTAGACATTAACTTTTTGAGATGAAAGATAATTTTGCGTTTCATTTGGAAATCAAGGTCCCAGATTGTGGAGGAAGAGTGGAGAGGCGCATAAACATAAAGTCCAGTGTGAAGTTTCCACAGTCAGTGATGATTTGGGCTGCCGTGTCATTTTCTGAAGTCCACAGTCAATGCAGCCATGTACCAGGAGATTTTAAAGCGTTTCACGCTTCCTTCCGCTGACGAGTTTATGAAGTTTTCCAGCACACTGCCAAAAGTACCAAAAGCTGGTTCAGTGACCATAGTGTCACTGTGCTTGATTGGCCAGCAAATTCACCTGAACTGAACCCCATACAGAATCTATGGGGTATTGTGAAGAGGAAGATGAGAGACACCAGACCCATCAATGCAGATGACCTGAAGGCTGCTATCAAAGCAACCCGGGCTTCCATTACTCCTGAAAGTGCCACAGGCCGATTGCCTCCATGCCACGCAGCACTGATGCAGCAATTCATGCAAAAGGAGCCCCAACCCAGTATTGAGGGCACAGAAATGAACATACTTTTCAGAAGCATGACATTTCTATTCAAAATATGTTTTTTTATCTTATGTAATCTGCTAATTTTCTGAGACACTGAATTTCGTTTTTACATTATCTATAAGCCCTAATCATCAAACTTTAAAGAAATAAATGTCTGAAATATTTTGAATCTATATAATACATGGGTTTCACTTTCTAAAATGAGTGACAAAAATACAGACTTTTTTCATGAAAGTCATTTTTTTAGATGTGCCTGTAAAGATTTTCGAACGCTCGGAACTCACAACAACACCGCTACTTAATCACAAGCGCCATTCACAGTCACGAATCCCACACAAATGACTCTTTCGAGTCGGTTCTTTCTAATTGAATAAAAACACGTACAGCTCCACCAGTCAGTGTTGTCCGGTTTTCGAACCAATGACTCGAATGAGTCGGCTCTTTTTAGTGATTCACACAGATTTGACGCCCCCGTTTCAGATGAATCTTAACGACTGGCTTTTCATAGCGAATCAAAACACTTTATTGAACAACCTGACTCACTCACTTAGCAGCAAATTATTACTTTCTTAAAATAAAAAGGGAAAAAAAAAAAAAGTTCATATTTGTAGGCCACCTCCAAACTCTCAAGATTACATAAATTATTATATTTAAAAAATCTACATTGTAGCCCATGATTCATATGATAGAAAATAAAGTATTTTTGCATTTTTATTTAATATTAATACGACCAGGCCGCACTGAAAGCTTCTTTAAAAAGTCTGTAAGCTGTAACGTAAAAGGTAAACATGTTTTGCAGGAATTGCAACACACTGTTTTTCCATGTGTTGCTGTTCTCTTAAATGTTGCCATAATTTAAAACTATAAGAGCCCCATATATTTCCTAGCGTATTCTCCAAACGCTCAAACTGAATAATTAATCGAACCACAGTTGTTAAGAAAAACAGGAACCAAAATGATTACATTCAAATTCAATCCCTACTGCGATTCTTGCAACAACATCATGGACATCTGTCACCTGAAATAAATGCCGCATTGCACCTTGAACACATCAACACAATCCCGCAGTAACAATTTTTGCCATATAAACACGAGCAACATCCAAACATCTCAGTGGCAGAAAAAACAAAGCGCTATTAAAAAAATACTGTTTTGGAGTAGGGCGCCTAACAGAAGTATGCTGATGAAAGCAGTCCCAAATATATCCCTGCCATGTGTCTGCCTCTTGGTAACGTTAACCTACATTCATAATAAACCAGCTTCCTGTCTCTCTGCCGCAGTCATTAAAGGGAAACGTGCAGGAACTAGATCCAATTCAATGTCCAAAACACGTCTCCACAAACGCGTTCCGCGCGCCGGATCTTTCCCTACACACGTTTAAGATTCGCATCGGTTTGTCAAAAAGCCCTTTTTCGTTCTCTTTTTATCCTTTTTGTATGTCTGATGTCAGATTTTTCCCACTTGCCCTCGGAGGGGGAGGATCTAACCGCGTTGAGTCACGCAGCTGTCAAAGATAGCTGTCACCCAGTTTCCACATCAAACACACTGAATGAGACGCGCAGCCTGTCCCAGGTACCCAACAATGTGTTGCGTCTCCGACAAATGAAAAACGCGCTCCGCGGCGATTCCTCGACAAAAAGAGATATTTCGCTCGACACTTTGTAACAATCTGGAATAATACAGTTGCGTGTGATTAAAGCGAGGAAGAATCGACCTCCTTGTTGCCAACGTGAAAAGGGGAATTTTGACGGACATGAAGACCAAAAAGGGTACGTATCCTCTCGATATGGGCGATAGCGGCGATATATGTTAGATTTGTATCGCTGGTTGTAACGACTGCGTGGAACTTGTCGATGATGGTTGATCTGAAAATGTCTGGCATACTGCTTTTGTTTTCCGCTGCAGACAAAACAGCCTTTTTTCTCGCCATGTGCTGGCGGGCTGTCACAACGAGCCGTTTCGCGTTATTAACACGCGTGTTCACAACATAAAAGCTCACATTTTGTACAAGCGTGCTTACGTAATAGCCGTGTTTATTTTTGAGATGTTTTAAAGTGTTGTTTCGCGAAATCTACAACTGTAACTTAAAATCGTCTCAAACGTAACTCTTCTCGGGTTTGTTGTTCGTTATGTCTAAAATGCCTTCGTGTGGTAGTTGTACGCCTTTGGCTTGGAAAAAAAACGGTCTCGGAGTTTCTCATAACACTGGCTCAAGTTTTGTCGTAGGAATACGAAGGGGACTTTGCGAGTGTGGTTTTTTTAATTTGACGACTACCCTCATTTTTTTTGCTTTCGCCGCATTTGTACATTGTGTAGCGGGTCTAAAATGTGCAACAATAATTCCTGACCTCCTTTTGTGAAGTTTGTGTATTTCGCGCTGCTTCCTCGAGGCGACGCTTTCACATTCCCTCCGACCTCGTGTTTCTCACAGCACACAATAGAGCCCGAACCATTCTCTGTTATTAAGTTAATGTTTGTCAAATATTATGATGTCGAACCGTGTGGAGAGTCGTGTCAGCCTTTCGCCTGTCACCTGGCGTGATTTCATAAGTTTTTATTTTGTGAAAAGTCGAAAAAACTGAGTTTGAAATGTCCCACAAGCGACATTCTTTTGTTCGGTCTTGAGATTTGCAACAGGTTCCCCTCCCCCTTCCTCCTCCTCCTCCTCCTCGTGTAGGCCGACGATAAAACTATTCTTCATCTTCACACGTTCAGTGTTTTCTCACACAGCTTTAAAGACAGATATGTACGTGATTTCACTCGTTTCGTTTTTAGACCGCGAAGTGTCCCACACGCTTGAGCTGAAGTTGGGGAAAGTTTTGTTTTACTTAGAGAGTGCACATAAACTAAAAGTCCCCCTCAGCACTTTGAGTAAAACGTGTTATTGACCAACTAACCGGTTTATGATAAGTAGGGACACGCAATAATATTCAGGTTATGATTACAAGCAGGAAAAGTTTTCGTATCAACATTTAAAGGGGTAGTTTGCTCAAAACTCTTGTCATCATTACTCACCCTCATGTTATTTCAAACCTGCATGACTTTCTTTCACCAAAGGGGATGGTAGACATTAGTTAAAGACTCAGTCATGATTCACCCTATTCACGCTGTTAAAGTGAACAGTGAATGATACAATCTTTCTTTTTAACGTCACTTTTCGTGTTTCACAGATAAGTATTGGAGGGAGTCATTTGAGAGTGTGAAAATAGGTAAACGAGCCCTTTGAATTAAGTTTTGGAGCAAAATAGTGTCTTTAACCGTAGTTTGTTCCAGTTTTTGTGAGTGTACGTACAGTATTTACAAAGGCACAATGAAACATTGACACCGTTTACAGTCTTTGTGACGCCTCCGCTCCGACCATGAATCACATGGCTTTGCTTGACAGCAGGGATGTGACACATCAGCTGCCACACACACACACACACACACTCACACACACTCTCTCTCTCTCTCTCTCAGACGCACGCTTATACATGCATACAGACGGCCAGGCGCTGTTGTGTAGCGTTCAGCGGTTGGCATTTTGGAGGGAGAGGCAGTGTGTGTAGGACAGGGGGAGGAGGAGGGTCCTCAGCAGGGGTTGGGGGGTTGATGTTTGACTGGGTGTCTTTTGTCCTCCTTCACACACATGGGTACACACTGATTCCCAGCTTACTCATTCCCTAAAAACATACTAATTGACTATTACAAACACACTGCTAATACGTAAACCTTGCTTTATGCTTTTTCCAGTTCTCAGATCCTTCATGTGCGCACATAAAAGGAATAATGGTGTAAAACGTATAGTTTTTAAATGCTAATTATTTCACATCTCATAACTACAGGTGTGTTGGCGATGTCCGGAAGTGAGACAGAGGATGAGGACAGTTTGGATGTGCCTCTTGACCTCTCTTCAAATGGAGGAGTGTCAGGGAAGAGGAAGAGGAGAGGAAACTTGCCCAAAGAGTCGGTACAGATACTCCGGGACTGGCTCTACCAACACCGCTACAATGCCTATCCATCAGAGCAGGAAAAGGCCCTGCTGTCCAAGCAAACCCATCTCTCCACACTACAGGTACATAACATTTTCAGAAAGTACTTGTATGGGGCCTAGCATAGTCTAGGCAAACTTAAAATACACTCAAAATAAACAAAAGAAAAATTGCTTGTCAGCAAGCCACATTAAACTTCCTATGATTATGGAAAACTTGAATTATCAGGGAGTGTTAAAACTTTTTATCCGGTGTTATTTTTGGACGATTTATGTACTTTTATAGTATTTATTAATAGTTTGTTTTGAGTAATTTTAGCCATTTATATATATATATTTTTTATTTTACTTTGTTTTAGGCTTTATTTAAATAAAAATAAACAAATATATATATATATATACATATACGCTTTTATTAATTTTGGTTAACACCAGCAGTTTCAATGTCTACAAAAATCAGAAAACAAATAAAATTCTTTTAGTTCTGGAGCTTTATTTTGTTCTGTTTTTTTTATGTTTTAAAATTTCATTTGCGAATGCTGTATCTAAAACAAACTGTATTCACGAGATAAATGAAAAGAATCCAAAAAACAAATGAATGACCTATAGCAGTTTCTAAAGTTATGCTTCAGAGAAGGTCTGAAGTTTCTCACGACTGCTTGTTTCCGTCAAGAATGCGAAGGGGAATTTTTCAGTTTTCTGCTTTGTTGATCAGTAATCTATTTATGCTTCACAGGAGAGCAGTTAGCTGTCATCAATGTCTAGTTCAACTGACGTGTGAAGGAAACCGAAAGGTTCATTGTCATAACTAGCTTAGAGCCAAAAAATGCATCGGAGAAAAGAAAGAGTCAGCTTTTTTCGCTTGCTAAACGTTACTGCGTTTAAGATCACACATTCTGTTCCCGCTGAGTTTTAGCGTCATATAAACAACACTTCCTGTGAATGCAGTCAATGGAGAGAATTCCTGTGGACAGATGAGTGAATAACTGTTTTGAGTCATCTGAGATGTGGCCGCATAGAGAGAGAGAGGGAGGGAGAGAGAGAGAGAGAAAGAGAGAGAGACTTGCTCAGACACTGGGCCAGGAATTTCCCCTGCGCTCAGCCAGCTGTCTCACTAACAATAGGGAGACACAATACACACACATTAACATAGTGAAGACTACCAGGCTCAGGCGGACCGTTGGATACACAATACAGCCCCCATTACCCAGAGAGCCAAAGAGGCTTCTCTTCTGAAGAGACAATACTGGAACATTACCATACTGAAGACTGAATCTTGAAAACAGGCTCTTTAGATGCTGCGACCGAAACATTAGAGTTAAATTTCATTATAGCATTGTGACAAGTGTGTGTATTAGGAATAGAAGCCAGAATAGAATTGTAAAAAGCAAAACAGCTTGGCTTATTTTGTAGCAAGTGAACCAAGTTTAAACATACATAAGCTGAAAATGTAAAGTTTAAAAAATAATTGGCATTTAGAGTATTGCCTGGGTGTACTTTTTATTATCAAAAAAGACAATTAAAATTAAAGCAGACTATAAGAACGAATTACACATTTTTAATCGAATTATTTGATTGTTCTAGATGAGTAGAGTTTATTTTAGATGTTAAATCTGTGCGCATTTTTACTTAAACTTTCATGTAAATTATCAGCTGCCTGTGGTGCGCAATCTGCATTGAATAAAAAGACCAACAGAGTTCAATTGTTGGTATAAACGAAAGGTGTTAACAGTCGGCTGTTACCTCACGGTAGTAATTGGCCTTTTGTGAAGATCCACACTGAAGTCATGCATTCACATGTGTTTTCTCTAGTCTGAAATGTTGGATTTGCATGAGAGTAGATCTCAACGCCCCCTCAGGTGAGACTCACCAGAGCTGTGAAAGATACAGCGCTATTAGCATGATTAAGGCCAAAAGGCCTTAGGCCCAACAAAGAGCACGATTTAAGGGATAAAGGTGAACTGTTACTTAGGTGATTGAGAGAAATCCTCCGCAGAGAGCTTCCTGATTTCAACTGCCAGCTCAGCTTTTAAAAGAGGAAAAACAAAAATAGAGTCAGAGAACCGTCACATGTCAACTCAATACAGCATCATGAATTTCCATTTTAAATTTAAGTGAGACCGTGTGCATAATAAAGTGTTTTTTAGGGCTAAAGGCTTTGAACTGTAGAAAATTAAGAAGTGGTAAAGACATAGAATGCAGGGTTAATTTCCCTGAGCAATATTTGGTTTCTTAAAAAACAATTTATATTTGTTTACTTTAAAATTGTTGCACGTTTTTGCCTGTTATTGTATCATAATTTGTCATTTTTAATTGAAAATGAAATTACTAAAATATGATTTTTATATATATATATATATATATATATATATATATATATATATATAAATATATATGTGTGTGTGTGTGTGTGTGTTTTAAACAACAAAACTAACATTTCCAAAGTAGTACAGCTTGTTTAGCTTATTTATATGATTGCTTGAATATTATTGGATTATTAGTAAATTAAAATATGTTGAAAACAGTATGGTGGACAAAAATGGTGTTTTGATATCAGTGTATTTTTGTATAGTGATGTATCATAATCCGTTCTTCTCTCCTCAGGTGTGCAACTGGTTTATAAACGCCCGGCGACGACTCCTTCCGGAGATGCTCCGGAAAGACGGCAAGGACCCCAACCAGTTCACCATCTCGCGGCGGGGCAGCAAGGGCGGTGAGATGCTCAGCGACAGCTCCCAGTCCCCAAAACACGGCATGCTCGCCAACGGAGAGGACCGCAGCAGCTACGAACCCGGCTCGCCTCACTCGACCAGCAACACACCCACCTCTAATGGTTACCCCAAAAAATCCCTGTCCCCCAAAACACCCCCCTCACCCGGACCTGTGTTACCCAGACCCTCCGTCATCTGCCACACCACCATCACCGCAGCCACACAAGGCATCGGCACGTCGACGCGCCTCGGGGTGGAGGGGGCCACGGAGCTGCCGCTCACAGACGCGGCCGCGCTGTTCGGGTGTCGCGGGGAGGGCAACGTCAGCCCCCAGAGCGGCCTGTTCAACACCCCGCCACCCACCCCGCCAGACCTCACCCAGGACTTCAGCGGCTTCCAGTTGCTGGTTGACGTGGCGCTGAAGAGGGCCGCAGAAATGGAGCTGCAGGCCAAGCAGCTCCTCGCCTGAAGACGGATGGGTGAATGAAAAAAGCTTCATAGATGTTTGTTTCTTGCCCCCCCAAAACTGAACTCCACAGGGAGTTCACAAAAACTTGACTGAGCAACAGAAAGCAAACAAGCATGGCCTGATCATTTCTATTTTTGGTAAATGTAAATCAAATTGATGAGGATTCCTTTATGTAAAGCATTTCAAGGTGCCTTGGCAAGTCAGTTCTTTCTTTTGTATTCCATTTATATGTAAATAAATATGTATCTTTTCGTTTTGTACACAGGGGACCAAAACCAAACACAGTAATACGACTTCCTGTCTTTCCTTATTTTTTACAAGAGGACAAGCTCTTCTCCCATTCCTCATGAGTCTTTTTTTTCTCGTTTTCAGAGATTCGGCTCAATGATTGTGGATTTTGCCTCATTTTTAGAGAACACGTCTGATATTTTGCCTCTGCCTCTGTTTTTTTTTGTTTGTTTCGTTTTGTTTTTTGTTGCACAAAATGGCAGGTCATCTCCGTATCTTATCAACTCTAGCTTTCTCTCCGACAGACTCTAATCACTACTGCACCGGGTCATTCTGTGTCTCGTAGATTTTTTTTTTTTTTTTTTTGTATTGATTTGTTGTAAAGTTTCTGATGCTGTTAGTATGTTTATTTTTTTCCTTTCATTACTCTTGAGGGATATTCAGATGTAGCAGAACTATAGTCTGAGGTTTCCTCTAAATACTCAGTGTAGAAACGGCCAGTGAATGTGCCCACATACTCCCCACCCCAGCCCTAAACACACACACACACACACACACACACCTTGGACAAATGAGCTGGAAGAATGAACACTACATGAATTGTATTAAGTTTTTTTGTTTATTTCATTTATTTTGGTTTATCAAGTTAAGACCACTTTCAGAGGATAAAAGGAAAGAATGGTTTTATGTCACCAAATATGTTGATTTCAAGGTTTTGGGACCTTAGACCAGTGCATTTACAGTAGCCAATGTGACATGATGCCCAATGATGTGACTTCTCCTCCTTACTGTGCAATGTATGTGGCAAATAGGGGTCACACGGTGTTTAAATAAAGTTTTGTTTTCTACAAAATGGGCGTTCCATCTCCTTTCTTCATCTTATTTTTAACTACATTGTTCGATAAGCGCATTCGTAGTAAGGTTCTTACTTTTACCTCTTAAACAAAGAGGAGCACTGGCAAAGCTTAGCCTTAAGATGACGGTTCTTTCCAGTATTGTTTGAGAAATGAAACGCAACGTGAGGCCTGACAGAAAAGCCAGATTGCTTTAAAAAAAAACGGAAGGCAGCAGGAGCAGGTACATCCAAATGAGGTTATTTTTACCGATTCACCGCTGCCCTGCCTTGACATCTCGCACATATTAAAGGCATGTTCCTACAGGCTATTGCTAAATCATACTGACATTCTTCTGTGTGTAAGCTTCACAAGAACGCCAATTAGCATAATCCTGCATTTAATTAGCGGTAGCTAAAACCAGACGTCAACGATGGCTTGCCAATGGCGTCTGTGAGAGTGTGCATGTCTGTGTATCCGAGCGCAGACAATAAAGACGGATTAGCAGGGACACGTCTGTCCTGGATATTCAATCACACTCGGTCAGACAGCTGTTCTTTACTTTAGACTTCTCACTGGGCCCAGATCCAAACAAACGACTCAAAGGGTCATCGGTTTAGCTGGCAACTAGTGATCAAAGTGATTAGCAGCTCAAAGCAGTTAATTAACCGAACACGTATAGTTAAAAAGACATCACATTCTTTAATAGCGAAGACTTTTGGATGGGATGGACGGCTCTCACACGTTAGATGTTGTCTGGGTTCATCTGTGGGAGATGCCTGGAGGTGTCTGCTAATAAGAGTCAAAGAAGATCCGTTCTGCTACTCAGGCCTCGGGCAGTGATTTAAAACTACGAAGCCTTGTTAATAGTAGGAAAGTATGCAAAAGGTAACAGGAAGTTTAAAATGAGCAAGATTGAGCGATAAAAAGTCAAAACTGAGAAATAAAGACACGCGAGTCACCTTTACATATCACAGTTATGAAACAAAGGTGAATATTAAGATACATCAACGCAGCAGTTGTGAGCTTTGTTATCCATCACGGAAAATAAAATGAATTTTGATCATTCAGAATCGGAAGATGTCACAACAAGGGAAAAAATAATAAACAGATGTACGAAACGAGATGTAGTTATTAATAAAATAAAAATCCACGCTGTGAGATATAAAGTCAGAACTTTGAGAAATAGTTGCAATTGTGTACAATAAAGTTACAACAGCTGCAATGACTTGAAATAAGGAAGATTGTGAGAAACAGTCACAATGTGTATAATACGTAAAATAAAAAAAAAAGTCGTATTTGTGAGATACGTCAAAAATGTGCAATTACAAAATAATAATTTTAAGATATAGCGCAACACTTCTGAGAAATATGAACAGCTGTGAGATATAACTGGGTTTCGATTAAAGTCGCAGTTATGAGAAATAGACATTTATGACAATGTTACAACTCAATTATAAATCGGGACATTCACACCTTTGAGATGTCACAGCATTGACTATTTGTATTGTCTTTATTTCCCAGAATTGTAAAAGCTTTTCTTTTAATTGTCAAAGTCGTAAGACACAAAGCCGAGAGACTGTGAGTAAAAAAAAGTAGGAAATGGATAAACGGGCTGCCGTGTAAAACGCTCGTTCATTCAGAACAAACATTTGTCAATGAATCACTGCATGGCTGTGAGCATCTGTAATGTTTTAATGATCAAAATTTCATACACGTGCCATAACATCAACAGTGTTGTTACAATAAATACAAAATGTAAGTAGTAAGATATCCTTAGATGTAGGTTACATTTACAATGAAGAACATTCATGTATTTACACACAGTCATTTTTGATAAAGTTTATGCTTTTTATGAGAACAGTAAATACATAACATCCTGCCTTCATTTCCCAAAACATTGTGGTGGGTGCACAGTCCACATTTTGGCAACAATACACAGTCTAATGTTCTATTTTGGGAGATAAAACCTTAAAAAGTCAGGACTTTATGTTGCCAGATATAAACTGATATTTTCACATCAGCGAATGACAACAGTTAAGAAAATGAGATCGTGATCACTTTCGGCAAAAACTTAAGTGCTATAGTCTCACAAAATATCTCTTTATGTCTCATAAATATCTCTTTAAATACTAAAAATGACATGTAATCAATTAATATTTCAACAAACATTTTGATATCATTTTATTTATATATATATATATTTTAAACAAATAAAACGACATGGATTTCCTTTGTGTCAATCACCGATTGTCCAAAACGAAACAAAATTATTCCCGATTTTTGTTGCAAATTTGGACTGTAAATGCCACGAAATACTACTGGACTCACTGATGCAGAAAAATATCCGTATGAATGGATATTTTGTCACCGGTGTCGAATGTTTTGATCGTTACGGTAACATCTCCAGTATAAGACCTCTTCATGAAATGCACGTACACAAACATACACACGCACATTCACACACAGGTTATATAGTCTCCCCTGAGGCTACGTTGTGCATGACTATCATATATTCATAAATTAAGGCAGAGCGTTTAAACATCAATAATATTTCAAACGAACATTAACCACAGTAGAAGGGCTCTAGTGCATAATAACTGGAACTAAGAGTTGAATTAATAAGATAAAACACCTACAGGATCAAATTAAAGCCAATGTAACTGAACTGTCTATGAAAACAGAGAATGGCTGCACATTGGCTGCTGGGAAATATATATATATATATATGTATGTATTATAGTGATGTGTCTATCCACAGTGAAATATTCTGAGAAAGAAAAAAGAAATAGCTCTGTTTATTTAACATATTTAACAAGTGCAAATTAGTAATATCAGTTATTGAAAAATATGAGACAGTGCAGTTAGGTTGTATTGAGTATTAACCTGTAAGTGCAACTACGATGCAGCGCCGTTTACAAATCAATTCCACGAGCAGCACAAGAGTGTGATTCAATGGTCAAAGTAGGTTTCCTTAAAATAATAAACTGACGTGATGTGCTCTGCGTCGATACATGCACCGTTTCTCACACCGTCTCCGCAGGGTTGCTGAAAGTATATACATCTTTGTATAAATTGAAAAACAATTGAAATGAGCTGATCTATATTATAAAGTATCAACTGTGCTACATATCGTTTGACAAAAAAAAAAAACGAGAGAGATGCCTTCAGGTAAATTAGGAAGCACTTGGGTACATGCACTTGATGTGGAAAAAAAAAAAACATACACACGAACATGACTGGCTTGGCTGAGGATAAAGACTATCATGCTAACTTGTGATTATAAATATAATGAATCAATTGCTCATCAAAACTTGCGTCTTAACTAAAATGTGTACGTATTACATTTATTGAGCTGTGACATTGCAGCTGTATTATTAGAAATTATACTTTAAGCATTATTGAAAGTCAAAGCAATGGTAAAGAGGGGAATTACGGTCTGCAAGTGTTTATTCAGGTCTTAAATATCTCGACAACTCCATTATAAAATACCGATATTTTACTTTATATTCATTTATACAAACATTTAGACAAATATACTGAGGAGCTATATTAGTAAGCAGTCAGAGAGGAGTTTTATAATTCATCATTTATATATTTACAAAATTATGCTAAATAATGTGCATTTTTTTTTAAAAAGAACTTGATGCCAAGTTCAACAAGATATCCTAACTGGGCACGATGTGATGATGAGTTTACTGCAAAAATGATTTGCCCATACTGAACGAGAAACTGCTGACCGACAGCACGATCACAGCCAATCGGATGCTTAATGTTTAGTAATGAAGAGCAGAATAAACCAATGAGATTTCACAGTGGGCGGAGATATTTAATGCCATTGAATTAGAAAATGTCCTGTCTTGTCGTGGCCGTTCACACTGACAGTGATTTTATTGCTGGAGGAGTTAAATAAGCCATAACAAAGATAAAATATAGTTGTGACCTGTCTAGCTAAGATATAAAATCACAATGCGCCAAATAAAGCAGCAAAAAATGTATCATATTTGCCATTATTTTCAGCCACAGTTAAAACAAATAAAATCACTCCCAATATGTGATGTGTTTATTATGAGAGTAAAAGTAATAAAATCATAAATACGATATAAACTAGTGCCGTCAAACAATGAATAGCGATTAATCGCGTCCAAAATACGTTTTTATTTAGTTAATATATGTGCGTGTACTGTGTATACTTATTATGTATATACAAATACATACACACAATATGTATTAAAATATTTTGAAAATACTTACATATATTTACATTTATATATTTATATTCATATAATTTATTACAACACACACACATACATATATATATATATATATATATATATATATATATATATATATATGTAAACTAAAACTTATTTTGGATGCAATTAATCGCAATGAATCATTTAAAAGCACCAATATTAATATATATCACATCAAATCGGAGAAAACGTTAAGTCACAATAAAATGTCTTGCAATGTACAGAATCACAACTGATATATACTAATAATGCGAGTTATATCAAATTTATAAAAACGTAATTGTGAAAATTAAGGTCACAATTACGATATAAATCAATATATTATCACCACAATTACATGAAGTAAAGTCTCAATTAAGAGATATAAAATATCTTGTCATATATGGTCACAACTGTAATATATTGTGCAACTACGACACATGAAAACGCAACTTCAAGAAACGTTTTATGTCACGATTATGTTATCACATTAACATCAAAGCCACAATTTACATACCAAAAGTCATAATAATAAAAAAAATCTACATCTTGTGATATACTGTTAGAATCCTAAATGCAATTGTGAGAAATAGTTATAATTATGTTATAAAGTCGCAATATTAAAAAAAAAAATTCACAATGGGTCACAAATGTGGCTTTATAGATTGTGAATATTTATTTTATAATTGTAAAATAAAGACTTTGCATCACTTGATCGCTGGCAGTGTGAACGGGGCTTAATGCTGAATGAAATCCCTGACTGCCTTTATGTAACGTTTCATAACGTGACACATTGCTAATTTTTACGAAGGGCTACTGAATCAGAGCCGTGAAGAGTGGGGTGTTCTGACAGCGCTTCTGTCAATGACGTGAACGCGTTAACCGGCGACAGATAAACGTGTCGCGTTTGACGTATCCATGTCAGTCAAACGTCTATGTCAGTCAAAACAGGTGAGCGGCACTGCTGAGGGGAGATGATAGTGAGCAGACGGGAAAGGAGATGGGATGGTTTGAGAGGATGACTGAGTGGGAGGTTAAAAAATATGAGAAGAAAGAAGAGAAGAGGTGGTTTTTCCATTCTATCCCCTGATACTGAAAACAGAATAACCTCGCCCTGTCTCAGAGGTGCAGGGTGACACGTGAGAGAGTGCCTGACGCATACATAAATACACTGAATCTGTGGCTACATTGGCGTTAAAATCTTCGAAGTGATCGGTATGTTGCCCTTTTAGAAGTTGTGTCCTCTTTGAGAACGCGAGACATATGGCTCTTACACGGTAACTGCAAAAAACTACGAACCAAATAATAGAATTCGGTAGTGTGCATTATTTGGGTAGTAATATCGACGGACACAATATGTTGTATTTTAGGCATGAATATATATGATCGGTCATTTTGACAATTAAATATAAGAGTGTCTAATAGAAATATTAAAAGTCTTTGGGAGTTTAACGAGGGAGCTACATCGCAAATGGCAGGACGGAGGAAGAGAGTGAAATTAAGTCGTAAATACATACAGTAGAAGCCCACAGTGAAGAAACTCTCTTTTACACAAGAAAAGAAGAGCGATTATGTTACAGCTACCCTGCCTTTGTCATTCAGTGCTATTGTGTTATGGTTGAAGATGTGTGTGTGTGTGTGTGTGTCTATTTAGGCTTCTGAGCACCCGGATTTCAGTGTTTATAATCGTGTTTGGGCCTCTGGGATGTATATTTCGATGCTGTCGGCGCAATCTGTTGCCGAGCTCTGGCGCTGAGAGGCAGCAGCCCGTTTAGCCGCTAACAGCCGCTCACGGGCCTCCAACCTCTGGGAGCCCTCCAAAGACCGGTCTCTCACTAGCAGCACGGGACCTTTCCCCGGCTTCCTGGGCACCGGAGGGGGCACGCGCCTCTCCTGGACAGCAACGACAAACTGGTTAATTGCCACTCCTCGACGTAACACAACACTGCTAATGCATGCAATTGCGGGGTCATCTGTTGGGGCATCGGGCAATATTTAGTTGCTTTTGAGCGCCAGGCATCTGCCAAATACATTAAGTGAGATCTCAGCCATTTTTGCCAGCTGAGAGTTCAACCCATTTGGCATGAGATGAACAGGACCACTGGATGTAAACCACATGCAGCGTGCAATTTGGGAGCATCGCCTCAAAACCAGATCACTGTCAAACACAGAACACATAAAATAATAAGAAAATGAGCAAAGTAAATCAGCTCGAAGCATAACACATGCAACATTCAATCATTAAATAAGATAAAATAAAATATTAAATAAAGAAGCAATAGAGTCAGAGTACGTGCCATATTTTACCAAATATAGAAAATTATCTGTTTAATACAATCAATTTTGCTGGTTGTTCCTTGCCATACTACTTCTATAAATAGAAACTGGATATGTGGAGCTTCAAAAAGGACACAAAACATCCTAAAAGCATTGTTAAAGTAGTGCATGTGACTTGCCATCTGCCCTAGCAATCCTTGACTTGTTCATAAGAATTTATTAGAGATGTAGTTACATATGAAACATAAACTAACAATTATTTTGATTCCTTTTAATGATTACTGGGTTGAGCTTACAATGTCTGATGCATAAACAAGTTCACAACAATGATCCAAAAGATTCAGTGGCAAATTGGACTGAGTCAACTCTGATGTAAGCAGTTAATAGCTCATATAATGACTCAAATTTTAACCTTTTCCTGACACAAAGCGATCATATGACTTCTGAAAACCAGGAATATTATGCACAAGTTCTATAGGACTACTTTAATAATGCTTGTGTTTTTTGTTTGTGTCCTTATTTAAGCTTGAAGGCATATATGATGAAACTGTACAATTTTTCAAAACAGTTAATTTCAATTTGGGGAACTGTTCAATACTGTCAGGCATTTTGAACAGAATGCTCTTCTACTCAACACAATCTTGTTTTTGTTTGCATTAAACAATACGACATCTACATATATTGAACAGCTACGATACACCAGTCACTGATCTTAAGCATGCAGCAAAGCATCGCAAATTAATATGTGTCAACTGCGGTAGTCTAAGCCATTTTTAGAGAGTGTGTAATGCGTCTGGATTTGTGAGGTAAAATCTGTACCTTTCTCTCTGGAGGCTCCAGTGCTTTCCAGTTGTTAGCTTTCAGCTGGTGTAGCTCATCAAACTTCAGGCTGATGTTCTCTATGGACAGCTGCAGCATGTCCCAGAATCCTGCCAGATCTTGAGACACGGGCCGTGGGTGGGCATTGGGATTCTGAAAACCAGAGAACAAATTATACACAGAACATCTGTTAATTTGAAAAAAAAAGAAAAAAAGTATACATAATACCTAATTGGGTAATACTGATTTAATTCTGCTCAGGCTGGCATTGCCGTTCGGGGCGGAGCTACCAAGTGCAGCTCCGCTCTGATTGGCTGATGGATTTGTGCTGGATTTTATACATACCAAGTTTTCTTCACAGAGCTCCCGGAACTGCTGAAATTTCTGCGACATCAGCAACTGAGCGCTGCCCACCGCGCTGCGAATCTTGCCGAGAACTAAACGCAGACACAAAGAATAGAGAATCGGCTGTGAATAGTGAAAGAAAACTGGATTAAGCAGCTTGAAAAGTTGATGTGAGCACAGCATGTACGAAGTAACACATTAGTGAATGTGTACGTGTGTGTCGCAAAGGCTTAGACACTCGGTTAATGTTTAAATGCCGTCTCTTTGAAGTGAGAAAGGGTCATAAATATCTAAGGGCTTGGGAACCCAAATGCAGGAACCAGAGGAGCAGGGGGAGTGTTTACCATGCACACCAAACAAATACCCGCCAAAGCCAACGAGCCACACACACACACACATACAGATCAAGAATGTGATGTAAAAAGAAAGATTAAGAGTGAAAAAGAGTAAATAGCATATCAGATTGCCAAACAGGGGTGAATTCTCTTAAAGGAAGCTAATGTTTGCCGTGCGGGGGTCATATAAAGACTTTTGCTGTGGCCTGAGGAGTGACTGCAGTGCGTTTCTGTGGATTGGAGCCATGAGGCAGTTTAAACCGAGATCAGACGAAATGAACTCTCTCTGTTTAACATATGCAGCAGCAAGAGACCATATGGCAAACAATGTGCTGTCATCGGAGCGATTAGCATATTTTATGTATTCAGGGAAAGAGGGAAGGGTTAGAAAAGAGAGAGTGGAAGGAGACAGATACAGAAACAGTGAGAGGAAAAAGAAAATATACAGAGAAAGAGGGAGCGAAAGAAACGAGAGAGATGGGTGGCTCCCTGCTGGTAGAAATGTCTGGTATGTGAGAGGGAGACAGACAGGAGATAGATGAACAAGCAGGCTTTGTGACTGACACGAAGATGGTCACTGCGTCGTGTGTGTGGGTGTGTGTGCTTGAGCAGAGAAAAGGCGGGAAGTGGGATAAAAAGAACGAGTCCGGCCGGAGGTAACCAGACTGTGAAATGACCTCGTGCACCGGTAGATTTGTGGCTGATAATTCTCTAAATGACTTAGACACAGTCTGTACAAATGTCACTTTAGTTTTGCAACAAAATGAGTAATTGACTTCAAACAACATGGTGGAATTGTAAAATTCAATGATTTAGCTACAAAAGCCATTTCGCTATTGCCTTCCTGTGTGGTGTAGAATAATTCTAGCTGCCTACCCGGAGAGAATTTTCATCAAATATGCATTTGGAACGTTAAAATCGAACATGCAAGTCTTCCAAAAAATGTAATGCTGTTGAAATCAGCCTGTGCTGACCAAAAATGCAGATGTCTACAGAGACCCGAAAGAAACACGGTTCAATGACAAAATGCTGTTGAACAGAATGATCCAAATTATTTGGTGACCCATAAAGCAGTTGAATTAAACATTTTAATGTCAATACATAAAATATTCTAAGCAAGACTTCATTTACCCTACATGCAGTTGAATCTAACCTTTTAAAATGAGACTGTAATGCCCAAAATGCTGTTGAAACTTTAATGAATCACACATTTTAATTGTCAAAAATGCAGTTAAATGAAACATTCTAAATGCGTCTTCACTCTTTACCAAGATGCAGTTGAATCAAACTATTTAAATGAGTCTGTTATGCCCAAAATATTGTTGCAGCAACAATCTAAATGATGCTTTAATGACCATGTCTAACCTAACATTTAACATTGTTAACACTGTATTCTACAGTGCACCAAAATGCAGCTGATTCCAATGCGGTCAAATCAAATATTATAAATAAGTCTTTAATGACCCAAATGCAGTTGAATCGAACATTATGAATGGGACAATAATACGCAAAATGTTGTTGAATCAAACAATCTAAATGAGTGCACAGTCTACAGTGACCTATCAAAACTTCATCTAATAATGTTGTCTATATAGGCAGCCTCCTACTTTTTTGATAGGCATCATCTCAGAATTACTCACTGTCTTCTGGTAGCTCATTCTCCCTCTCATCCTGCTCCATCTGTTTGCACCACCCCTCCATCCTCTCCACCTCTGCTTGCAGCAGTTTCAGAAACCAGCGTCCGTCCTGCGGACACACGGACCCTGACACCCCACTCGCATATTCCTCCTCCATGGCTCCATCCATCCAAGGGTCTGGAGGGGGCAGAATGGAGGGGTCAAAGCCCACGTCGGTGTACTCATCTTGGACACAGGCATGGTAGTGGTTCCCAGAGCCCTGGATGCTGACAGTAGAAGTGGCTGCATCTCGGGACGACTGGCGGACAATGGGCCCCTGGTGGGTCTGCGTGAACTGGTTGTCGCCAAGACCCTCCAGAAGGTCAAGATCAGCTTGAACGGCAGTGGTGACGCTGTTGGACCGTGTAACTCTGCGATAGCTGGAAAGAAAAAAGAACCATGTTGTATAGTTTGTGCTCAAACCATAGTGAGAAAAAAAATACCACTTTTAAAATCATTCAACTCAAGATCCAAATCATAGTGTATATTTTTTAGAATGTTTTTTAAAAAGCAAAAACCTGCTAGAATGGTAAAATGTGGTTAATGTGCTATTCTCTATTATCAAAAATGATCGAATGAATGGAATATTTACACTAAGTGTTAAATCATTAAAAGATTGTAGAAAACTATAAATATAAAACACAATGTAGACCAAAAAATCATTAAATTAAGTAATAACATACATGCTTATATGATGCTTACAAAGACTGTTAAATTACAAATGCTGTAAAAACGAATACTATAAATACTGAAGTTTTACAAAAATAAATAAATAATTAAATAAATACAGTAACTGGATTGTAATATTCTGTTAAAACTTTCTTCTAGGTAACTCTAGACCATGATATCAAATACAAGTGTAACAAACACACACACACACACCTGTAGGAATAGAGAGGGATAACATATCAAAGCGATCTGGCTTAGATCAGCTACTCTGTGTTTGCCTGGTGTGTGTGTGTGTGTATTGGAGATGTAGGACACCTGCTCTATTCAGGTGCACTGAAGCACACTGACATCTCTCACCAAACCCTGAGTGTGTGTTGGCTGTGTGTGCCTGTGCATCTGAGCGTTTGAATTTTGCCTTATTAGAAGGCACAACACACCGAATGATGGCACATACAGGCCATAAATTGCGAGGACATCTTTCATTTTTCCATGAACTGAACAATCGTTATTTTTACCCATCCTTCCAAAAATCTGTCCTGTGTCCGTTCTCCTTTACAACATACTGAGTTCTGATATCTTTTTAAACCATTTGTTTCCTATTAAAGACCATTTTAGATTGTTGCTGTGCGTGTGTCAGAGAGGCCTGTTTCATATCAGTTAACTACTTCCTGTAGAGAGGAAGAGAGACAAATAAAGGGCACAAGAGAAAGAGAGAGAGAAGAGAGAGTATTCATGTCTTGTTCCGCTCACATGGTAGTAATCATTGCCTTCTGTAAATCATATCATAAAGCGTGTGTGTGTGTGGTTCTCATGTTCATAGTTAAATGTAACCATGGCAGACCATTTTACAACAGATTGTTTTTACATTTGAACCTAAAATGCATAAAGTTGTCCTAAAATATCTAGACACTAAATCCACAAATAAAAAAAAGGTACATTTATTAGACAATATAAACCGAATCGCAATGGCAAGAAACATAAATGACAAAGCAATACGCCTAAATGAGTTAACTATTTCATCACTGTCCGTGATGATCAAAACCTAAATCACACTGATATCAGCTCACCGTGGTACCATGACTAGAAATTGCGTCATAGCCAGCAAATCAAGTTGAATCTGGATTTTCTATTTATGAATAAGATGGTCTGTTTGAGGCTGAAACTAACCTATGGTAGACTCAGAGCTTTGCATATTACCCCCAAGCTATCAATAGACACGAGAACACCCACACACACATAGCAAGGGAGGGCCACGTGTTAACACCGCTAAGACCACCACATCCCCAAAACGGGTGAAGGGTGTGACATGGATGACACCGGTGTCAGACGTTCACTTTTTTTATTACCAGACTAAAATTACCTTACATGGCAGACTCCCCTTTATTGTGTTGTTTATATTACATAAACATACATCTATATCTATATCGATATCTATCTGTCTATAAGTCTTTGTACCCACTATAGTGCACCTCTCCAGAGCCGAACAAAGCCAGGAGTGATTGGTTAGTGGCTCATTCCTTAATTTCCTTCGTTCCTACCGCACTAAGGAGGAGGAAAGGAGTGTATGACGTGCTAAAAAAGTCTCTACGTACAGTTCAAAGGCTCTGACTTCAGCAGGAAACAAGAGCAGACCTGTGCTAGGAGAGCCGTGTGTGTGTGTGTGCCAGTGTTTTACAGCTGTATTCCCTCTCAGTTACAAAGGCATGCTTCAGCAAAGTCCAAATACCGGCGACCTGTGCGGGTCTGTGTGTGCGTGTGTGTGTTATATGTGTCCTTCTCTCACCGTCTAGGAATCTGCTGCCCTCAACTCCTCAATCCTGGCAGCTACCAGCCCAAACCTTATATACATGTGTACACATACAGTTCACCGATCGGTTCATTTCCTATGCAGGCATCTCCCTGCTAAGATAGCATCTTAAACACAATCTTTTACAATAAGCAGAGACTGATGTTTGTGTGCTGCTAAACTTCCGAAGTGATACTCAATCCAGTAAACAATCCAGTTTATGGAAAACATGAAAATATTTTAATTATATTAAATATTTTAACACGTATACATTATGGAAACGTCTATTTGATGTCTGTATTTAGATCTATAAGACGTATTTTTAGTTGTTCATCTACAATATACCTTTAAGATACTTTTACTTTTGTGATTTAGAAAATATATAAAACTGACATCTTAAAGACATCTGGGAACTATCTGGGAACATTATAGGCAACATTTTTATGTTAGCATTGCTAAGTTAAAAACACAAATACATAGTATACATAGATATTATGTAATATACTATACTTTATTTTTATAAATTTCACTATTGAATAAATCACACTTTCAGTGTTTCAGTATTAGCATATTGCTTAGCCAGTCACAAATACTCTAAACTTTCTATAAAGCATAAAAATGCATAGCACACGTACATATTGGTTATAGTTTATTTTCATTCTATTTACTTTTTTCTATTTTTATTTTTTTTTTGATACATTGCACTACTTAATGAAATATATTTATAACTATTTGCAGTGTTAGCATCTTGCTAATCTAGCCAGGTACACAACTCAAGTATATTTTCATTTATTTCAAAGTATGATAATAAAAGAAATGAAACAACTTTTAGCAATGGATGCAGCACATTAATAAACGAAACCAATTTGATTTGTTTTTCAATAAATAATGCATTGTTTATGAATTCTGTTGGTTATGAAAATGAGGTGTCTGTTAGGTGTCTTAAAATACTGCCTCCATAGACAGTTCACATGGTTTTGGAAAAGGTCAGCTGACTCTAAACATATCCAGCCTTCAGTAAAACAACTGTTTATGCACAGTATGTGTGCGTGAGTCTAACATATTTGCTCTGGCATTTGATCTGTACTCCTGAGCAGCACTCTGGCTGCAAGACGGTGACTCTACGATGCTTCGGCTGGACCTATAGCTGAACTTTAATGGAAACACACGGCGACTGAACACCTAGTGGCCTCTACCTCCTCCCGGTCGTTATGTCCCACCCTCTCACAGGGTGCTAAAACGGTGACATCTGAGGATGCGCGAGTCAGAGAAAGCAAAAGAAAGCGAGAGAGAGAGAGAGAGAGCGAGAAGTGAGACAGGGGGTCGATACTTGACCATGTCTGTGACCCAGCAGCCTGCCTGCTTCATAATGGGCACAGCAACAGATGGCCGTGCAAGCACACACAGACACACCCGCATACACACACAGAGCAGCTGTCTCTCTGCCTCCCACTCCTTTACCCTTTCAGGAGGCCCCAATGTCCAAACCACCATGATAGGGACAGCTGTGTGTGTGAAATAGAGACAGAGAATGGGAGGGTCTTTGTCACAGGAGCATGTGCTTGAAATGACAACTCTCTCTCTCTCTTTCGCTTTCTTTTCTCTCTCCTGTTACAACTTCCATTTTTCAACTTTTATAGTCACTGTGCTCACATCTGTAATGATTTAAGTGACTTTATCTTCTTTGAACGAGCACATGTTGGGAGTTAAAGGATGGAGATGTAATGGAATATCCTGTGTGTGAGAGAGCGAGTGGGTGTAGATAAACTTACCTTCTCTCCTCCTCTACTTGAATGCCGACCGACTGAAACTTGCAGTGCACTTCTGATTGGTCGGTTTCCTCGGGACCGTCCACCTAAACACGGCCACGTGCACATTTAATGTGGAGTCTGGGCGTCAGAAGTCAATTTAAACATTTTCTTGTCAGATTCGCTGCTGCTTTTCTTGGCCTATCTAATTTGTCTGCAAAAGTTTTAGTATTGAATGATGTAGATGGAAAATTGTACACTACATTTAATAATCTGAGAATATAAACCTAGTATGTTACCTGTATAGACAGCATTACAGTGTGTGCCACACAGTCGTTGTTAATAGTTTCAAATATTATAGAATGTAATGTATTGAACACACAAAAGTCACAGAATATATAATAGATCATTGCTGTGTTACCTGTGCTGTCTACCTATATGATAGCATATTTGGGCATCATAGTGCGTACTATATGTATGCCTACTTGATATCAGAGAAGACACCATAAATAATGGCTGTGTCTCAAAAACCTAACAGCATTTCTGGGCATAGTGTGCACAATCTTAATAATCACAGCAGGCCTATACTCTATAAAAAAATGCCCAACTAAATTTGAAATAGCATTATGGTAATGTTACTATTTTTGCCATATATTTATATTGCAAAAATAATAATAGTATACAGTAGTCAACATTTGAAGATGATCAAAACGTTTTTTCTAAAGGTGCCCATAGACAAGATCACATTTTTGTCTTATGTTTCAGGACAACTTTGATGAATGAATTTTGAATTTTGATCCACTTCCAATGTTGACTACTGTGTACTAGTATGCTGTTCTGAAGGTTCACTGAGACACTGTCTATTTTTCCACAAAATGTCCGTTGGCTCTGCTTTAATGAGGTTCACATGTAATTCTCTGTTTCTTGTTTGGTATTGCTTATACAATCTGTAACCCTTTAGGTAACATAAATGTGTGTGTGTGGCCAACCTGTATCCCTATGGACAGGCATTTCCTGAGGGCATCTCTTTTAGCTTCCTGTGAGATGTGTGTTACGCTAGTGGTGGCGGAGGCTGTGGTGATGGTGATGGTGCTGTTGGTCACATGCTGGCTGGCTGGGCCGTGGACTTGAGCGTTTGCTGCCTCGATGGCTGCTGTCAGGGCCTTCATGCTATCGATGCTCTCCGTGGAGTTGCTGAGGCCCGACTGGACAGCTGCTAAGGCCCGGTTAGCAGGACCAGCACCGGTGAGCTCATTGTAGGCATCTTGTGCAGATTCTGTGCTGCTCTGGGCTGTTATAGAGATGTACGGTCTGGTGGGTGTTGACCTGGGCGGGACTGGGGGTGGGGTTTTCTTGTAGGTGGTTATACATGATGATACTGCGGAGTAGGAAGAAGTGAAAGGTTACTCTGTGAAAATTAAGTAGCACATTCGTCAACTGGCCATTTAGTGGCAATATTCATTTAACAGAACGTAACTGTGGGTGTATAATGTGAAAAGCAATAAAAATAAGAAATGAAAGTAAAGTACCATACAGAGAACACCGCCGCAGAAATACAATATATTTGAAATTAATACAACAGGTTAGAACAGAGCTGAGTAAAGTACAGTAGAGTATGGTAATAATGGACTTGAGCGGAGTAGAAAAAGGTTGCATAGAGCAGAAAAGAGTAAAACAAAGTTAAGTAAAAAAGTACAGAATATAACTACAGAGTAGAATAAAGTTGAGAAGAGTAGAGTAAAGTGAACTAAAACATAGTATAATTGAGTTTAATAGAAAATGCCATAAATAGAGCAGGATAATTTAAATAATTTTGGCAAAAGTTTGCATAATTCATACTGCATAATTAAATTCAGCAGAACACAATAAGAATACACTTGAATAACTACAGATGAAAGTACTGGAATATATAACACAGCAGAAAAGTTAAGTAGAGTGGATATAATATAAAAGGTAATCATAAAATACAACTGAGTGGAGTAGAACTATATAGAACAGTAGAATAAGGACTAGATAAAGTCGACTAAAATAGAACTATAGTATAAAATGACTAAGTATAAAATGAAGAAAACTGTATGATAACATACATTTCAGTCGTGCAGAATACTACGGAACGGAGCTAAGCAGACCTGACTAGAGAAAAAAAGTAAATTGAATTGTTTGGAATAGAAAAGGATAGAAAAAATGTAAAAGTTGGGTACAACAGACTAGAAGAGAATACATTTGATTAGAGTGGAATAAAACTAATGAAGAAGAAAAGTTTTGAATAAAATACAATATGGAAAACAGGAATATAATACAGCTGAGTAAAGCAAGCTAGAGTAAACTTTTTCAAATGTTGATTTCAGAATGAAATAAAAAATAATACTATGAAATACAACTGAGTAGAAGAGTGTTAGGTAGGCAGATTATTGTGAAGCACTGCAAACAGGAGTTTGGCATTACTGTCCCAATATCATCCATCTATTTCTGCTCTCTCTGTTCTTCCTGCCTGTGTTGCTTAGAATAGCACAGCTGCTGGAGAAGACTAAACACTGTGTATGTGTGTGTGTGCGTGTTCAGAGACTAAACAGTGGCAGTCCATTTTCTTACAGCTCCCTCATTTCCTGCTTTTGGCAGGAGCAGGTTAGTGCAAGCCCAGACACACGCACAAACACACACACACACACACACACACACACACACATTACTCCTGAGCACATGAAGGGAATGGATTAGATCGGAAGATCTCTCTTTTGCTTTATGACATCTGAGCGTACGAGAGTGTGTGTGCCAAAGCGCATCTGTTTTAGATTACAGAACTGTAAGAAGATCGTGCGCTGTCTTTTAACAGCTCCCTCACACACAGAAGGGATGTGGAACAGGTTTGTGACTCCGCTCTGTGCGTCTGAATCGATGTAAACTGGGTCACGGTGCATGGGGAAAGTAGGCCAGGCTTTCTCTTTAAACTATTACGGCACTGGAGCCAGGCACTGTGTGTGCTTGTTCTCACCTGTGTGTATGAGCCTGTGTCATGTGTCGAGCGTGTATGTGTGTGTTCTCCGACCCACCCAGTCCTGCGGTTTATTTCTAAAGCCTTTCCTCTTTCTCTAGCTCTCTCTATCTGTGACAAATGGCAAACCACGGGTCAAATAGCCCAAAACATCCACCCACCTGGAGCCCTTTAAACTACAGTCAGATGTGATTTTCCAAGCTGGGACGATCCAAAAATTTTAATCATATCCTACACTATACTGTACGAGCATTGAAATTCTCATGGTCAAATATAAATGTCCTACTAGTTTAATGTATATTATTAAGTGATTTATTTCTGTGATGGAAAAGCAGCTTTATCTTTTCAGCAACCATTCCAATATGCTGATTTGGTGTTCAAGAAACATTTATTATTACAGTTGTTTATAAAAGTTGCGCTGCCTGATATTTGCGGGAAATGTGATTTTTTTTCCCCATCAATGTAAAGCTTTTTAGCATTTATAGAAATCTTTATTACACATTATAAATGTACTGAACCCAAAAAGTATCTTCACTTTTCTCCGACTTAATTTATCTTTCCAAGTAATACAAAACAACATACTAACCCCAAATAGTATAACAAAATATAAAAGTAAGTGCATTTTAGCTCATACAGTAGACTTATTTATTCAACCTTCTGATATAAAATGTCAGCTAACAGTAACATAAGCGTGCCCCATCCGCACAAAGGCATGCCAGCGAGGTCAACGGGTTGTCTGGACTCCACAAAGTGAAGAGGAAGACAGTTGCCAGAGAGCTGTCAAAGTTTTTTAGAGGCCGAAATGTCTCAAAAATAGTGTTTTTGCAATATGGGCCACCGCAGTATGATATATTTTCTGAGACCAGATGTGTAGGACGCATCCCGAATGACTTTATATTCACCAACACGCAAGCACACACACACAAAAAAAAGGCACGAAATAAAAACAAGTCATGCCATGTTAGCGCCATTACGGACTACCTCACAGTTTCCACGGATACACTTTGATGTTTGGATCATGGAAGCGTCACGCCTCCAAAAACCGCACACACACGCTCTCAAGGCCATCGTGTTTATCCAACAGTTGGGAAGTGGAGTGTGATACAGAATTCCTGAACTCCAGCAGGCAGGAACGGAGAAAGAAAAACTCCCTGAAATGTTTTCGTCCAACTTTCTCTCGACAAAACCGTCCCGACATCTGCCGCTCTGTCGAACGCGCTCCGAACGCTACCGCAAACCAACTAATTCTGAGGACTTTAGCGAAGAAATGGCATATTAGATGTAGAAAGGCCATTTTCTTTATAAAAAAAACGAACTCCAATTATCTTCGCAAAATGTTTTTTCAAAGTTTGGTTTTGTAACCATTCGGCCCGTCGGTTGAACATTAATTGGCTGCGTTCTTGGCCGATAAAGCATTTCTCGTTTCAAAAGAGCCAAAGTATGAGCAAGAGGTTAAAGAGGAGGAGGAGATGGGACTCTGTGAATGACAAAACCCCTTTTTGGCCCCCGGCCCACAAACTCCTCTTTGTGAAGGCGCTTCAAACGAGCGGCCGACAGAGGAGTGTGAATGGTGAATCTCCTGGCTAAAAAACACACTACCCCCCGCCCTGGCCAGCGCTGTATCAAAGACGGCCCCTGCTCAACCCCCTTCTCTCCACTCCTTCGCTGCCCCCTCCATCATCCATTCATCCCTTTTTTTCGGCCCCTGCCTGGAGAAACTCCCCTTTCGGCCTCATGCTTCATTAGGAGGGGAGATTGAACTCACCTCTGGGCATGTTGACGGCAGGACGCGGAGGAAACCAATGGGAGTGTGTGAGGGCTTGTGTGTTAGAAGTGACAAAAACCGTAAAACTCATTCAAACAGGTTAGTTGGGCTCCCTCTAGTAGATGCCAAGGGAATTATCGGAAAAAAAACACGAAACACAAAGCGCTATAAAGGCAGAGGAGGGGCCGGAGAATGTTTTTTGTGTGTGTGTGTGTGTGTAAGCAGGCCAGGGTGCAGAATGACAGTTCGGCCCAGCTGCCGTGTGTTTAGAAAGGGGCTGGTCACTGTTCGCCTTTCTCTCCATCCCTTGCTCTCTTTCCACAGCCAGCTGGAGTCCTTTGTGATAGTGTAGCTGTGGAAACAGGGAGGAACATGAAATCTGCGGCCTTTCTATGAAACAGCGTGTGCGTGAAAAAAAAGAAGATGGAAATAAAAATAGACCACCAGGCCAGTCACTGTTGAACCAAATGGTCCGCTTCTTTTTTTTTTTTTTTTTTTAGAAAATGTAGATTGTCGTGGTTGCGACTGCTAAATGTAAACTGTGGGAGTGGATGTGTTTACTAACAGTGTGCATGACCTACTTTCGCTTGTTCTAAGTTCATACACATGGCCAGTTTCCTCGCTGTCAATCAGTGACAAACACACCCTTGCACGCTTACACACACACACACACACACACACACACACACACACACAAGCATGAGCCAATGCTCAGCAGGTGACAAATGAAGTGTCATAATCACAGTGCAAAGTAGAAATAAATCTCAGGCCAGACAGGTTATGGCAGTTCATTAAGGTAAGTGTGAGATTATTATGAATTAGGTTAGAAAAAAAAAATGAAAGGAAAGTTCGACCAGAAAACATAAAGCAAAACTAAATAATTTAGATTATGAATATAGCTTAAAAAGAAAACAAATATAAAAAAAAATAATAGTAATTTTTTAAAAATAAAATAACACAAACAAAATTATATTTTTTAAATCAAAGAAAGCTGAGTATTATATATATATATATATATATATATATATATATATATATATATATATATATATATATATTTTTTTTTTTTTTTTTTTTTTTTTTTTTTTTTTTTTTCACAGCAAAAATATATATTTTTTTAAATGCAAATGTAATGATCCATGAAACTTTAACTTCATCTTCAAAGTAGTGAGAGTAGGCATTTACAGGGGTGCAGGGTCTTAACTTAGGTGATGAATATCTTTTTCTATAGTCTGTAAAGACAGACATGCCCTAAAGGAGGACAAGAGAGGCAGGGATGAATGAGGGGAGAGAAAGAGAGAGAGAGAGAGAGAGAGAGAGAGAGAGAGAGAGAGAAAGAGACAGGCAGTAAAAGAGGATGAGATAAGTTTTAGTGGCCCATTTGCTTTAGTTCCTGTCAGAGCATTCCTGACACCAGTCAAAGTGGGAACACACACAAACACCAAAAACAAAACCATCCTGAACTAGGAAACACAAAGACATAATAAAACCACAAGACACAATCAACTTGAAAGAAGTCTAAAATTATAATTTAATGCACAAGCTGACTCACGAATGATCTCCTTTCAGTGCTCTGTCCTCACACTCCCCGACGTCTACATACCTGTCTGATTACACATCTGACGGGTCACCGAGTGTGAGTGTTTGTGTATTTGTATAAGGATAGATGCATCCTGCATTGCTCTCTTCCAGGAATTAAACACAACTGACAGACGCACACATCCATATTTACTTATCTAAATGAGAACACGTCGTTTTATTCTCACTAATAACTAACTATTAACTTTATGTTTGGCTCAATAAACTGGATCAAGGGATCTAAAACATGCAGAATATGTGCTTTATAAATACTATTTTTTTATTAGTGGGAATTTGTCCCTAAAATGAAATGTTAACACACACACACAGACATATGCATACACACACACACACACACACATACGTACATATAAAAAGTTCAATTCATGTTTAGGTATGAATAGTATGAGCCTTGTGTGTTTGTGTTTATTTGAAGGTCTTTAGGGTCAAGATCTTGTACATCTCAAGAGGTCAGAGGCCTGACATTCATGCATTTACTTCTAAATACAAAGGAATGTGGTCAAAAGTTCACACCCCAACTTATAGGCAGCACACCCAACACGCTACTCATGGGACGAGCCAAGAACAAATCGAAATAAATGTCCTGTCATCTGAGCACCAGGACTGATTTGAGTCTAACCAACTTTCCAGCGGACTAACCACCCTAATAATCACCCGTAACTCACCTATCTCTCTCTCTCTCCTTCTCTCTTTTCCCCCCTCTCCCCATCTCTCCCTCCGCGGTTTGTTCTCTTTATGCTTTGTGTCTCCAGGTTTGACCTCTGACCCCTGGTATCCTGTGAGAGGGGGTTGGGGGAAAACCCAGTTGTGTGGTGAAGAAATGTGTGTGTAGTTTTCGCGGAGTGTGTGTTGGTGCAGGTTTTGGGTTATTCCGTGAGTGAAGTGGTCTTTAGGAGACTTTAGAGACCCCCGACGCTCTGACACGCACACACGCAGGGGGTTGGGGGTGAGTGGGCAAGAATGCAAGGAACAAACGAGGAGCCCGGCAGGAGTGCAGGAATGCAATGCATTGTGTTACAAAGACTTCCTAAACTACTAAACTAAGTAGAACCTCTCTCTCTCTCTCACACACACACACACACACACACACACACCTCTTCCCATAAACTCATATAGAGTCAATCTAAGTGGCATGTTGTAATTTTTGGCTTTTTATAAATGCATGTTTTGAGACTTCAGTGCCGAAGTGATATATGCCATTAAAGGACCCTCCCAAAACATTTAGGGGCAAAAAACACACATGCAGAGACACAGAGGACCCTTTCTGGAAGAGAAGAGATGGTCTGTAATTAAGGTTTGCCACACCCTCGCAGTGAAAACCTAAACCATCCAGCATGCACACACACACACACACACACACACACCCCGATATACATAGGAGAGGAGAGGAGTAGAAAAGAGTTTCCTGTGGCAGGCAGTGTGACAGGATCATGTCAACGACCGCACTTCCTTTCTGTGTGGCCTGAATCAAAGCATAGCGATTCTCAAAGAGAGGCTGTTAAGTTGTAATTACGTAAAGTGCACGGTCATCAAACAGTCAAGAGAACTCAGAATCACTCTCTAAAAACAGACTAGTTTCTGAAAAAAAAAGTCCTCCAACAGTTGATATGTTTTCTCGAATCTTAAGTTGGATAATGAAGATTTAATTGGCATTGTAACAAGCAATGTTAGTTGTTAGGGGCCACATTTTGTAAGGAAACAGACTGAGATCCAGCATGTGACAGAACGTTTCATTGTGTACCTATCGCCACCTACAGGAAGAAAACTGAAGTGGGCACTGGGATACACAGTGTCACATGATCCTTCTCAAATCCTTCTAATATGCTGATTAAGATTTTTTTTCTAAAGTAAAACAAAAGTGTTGCTTTACAGTTTCGTGGAAGCAGTGATCATTTAATCCAGCATTTATGATAAATAAAAAAGTACAGCATATATATATGCTTTTCTAGCTGCTTAGACACATTTCCAAAACTGTGCCTCTTTTTTTCCAAAAGTTTACACACAAAAAAAAAATAAAAAAATCGCCCACACAAAATGCCTCACATATCTTGCGAAATTAAGCACTGTGTTCAAAACATCACAAACATCTAAAATTTGCAAACACCTTCTTCATAATATTATTTTCTGTTACATTTTGGTGTGCTACAAGGAGAATTGTGTGGTTTGTTTTCAGCGAAAAGTATTTTCTGAAATTGAAAACTGAGTGAAAGGACAAGAATTAGTTGGTGTGTGCTTTGTGTTTTTTTTTTTCCAACCCCTTATTATTATTAAATAACACTTGTACACATTCAATCAGGAACTCGGTGTCTGTTTCAGTAAGTATGAAGTGTATTTTTACACGTGTGTATGTGTGTGAACCTGAATCAGAAATGCATTAGATCACCTCCTCTGTAATGTCTATTAAAAGGTAAGCTTCGGGTCATAGGTTTAGAGGAGGGATTCACATGAAAGCTTGGAGATTAAGTGTGTTTGTGTGTTTTTCTGCGTGCCCGCACTAGCAGAGCATTTCAGACAAGCGCGTGTGTTCATTCTGTCGCTCTCTCACTGACACCCTCTTTCATGTCTCTTTCTCTCACATACACATATATACTTACACGGGCTGATTAACTACGGGGAGGAAGAGGAAATCATATAAATCTTAGAGCTTTGAGACACGATGTTTAAGTATAAATCAGCACAGCACCTTTCATGGTGAGTGAGGGGAGTGCCTGAAAGGAAATGATTATCTGTGAGAGAGAGAGAGAGACGGTGACTGAGGAAGGGAGGGAGTGAGAGAGAGAGAGAGAGAGAGAGAGGAAGAAAAGTAGCGAGACTGTTTAACTGAAATGTCTCACTGAGTGATTTGTGAAGACTGGAGAGATGGGCTGTCCTATAGCCACACACACACACATAAACTCATTTTCTCAAAGCAAAACTATTTATAAGGCAGCGCACGTAAATGCTTCAAAACTTTTACGACTCAAAAAAAGAGGAATGCCATAGTAATTTTTTTTTTAAATTAAATAAACTGAAGTTGAAATTAAATGCAAATAGATGAAAATTGCGCGTAAATAAAACTATTTGAATGTTGATCGTGTCTGAACTGAACTACACTTTTCAGCTGAGGCAGGCATACTAAAATGATTACAGATATTACAGATATTACAGATAGATAGATAGATAGATAGATAGATAGACATATAGATAGATAGATAGATAGATAGATAGACATATAGATAGATAGATAGATAGAGATAGATAGATAGATAGATAGATAGATAGATAGATAGATAGATAGATAGATAGATAGATAGATAGACAGATAGCGTCTCACGTAGGCAGCATGTTATTTTAAACGTGCTTTCTTCAGTCTCTTGGTACTACACCGCCCTCTAGTGTTCGAACCCCGCAATTCCCATTAAACAACACTATGTATTTTCAACGGGTTTAATTGCATTACAATTATATTAAATGTATGACGATGGCAATCTTTTGTTGGCTACTTTACAAAAAAAATCAACTTGGAGTTCAAAAATATTGATTTGCGTATTATTACTGCAAGGGACTTTTATTATTTTTGAATCAATATTCAAGTCACCTGATTCGGAGTGTAAGCAAGGGTATAATCGATAACGCTGAGATCATACCTAAGTGAGTGTCTGCATCGATCGACTTGACTGGAGGGCTTGTTTATGATATCACCGCTCTGCCATCTTTGTTATTCTGAGTCAGCCCATTTACAGTTTCATTACACATCGCTCCCTTCAGACAGGATGACATCCAGATGAGCATCTCTGTAAGACCACATCAGAACTATTCGAAACAACCTCTATTAAAAATCAAATAAAAAAAAAAACAAAAAAAAAACAAGAGAAATCAAGAATTAAAAAAGCCTATGAAAACAAAATATAACCTACTGTATCGGTGACATCATTATCATATATATATATCCTCTGCTCCCCAGGACAAGAGGTTAAATAAATTAGTTGCCGTGGTAACAGCAGCATCCTCCTCCTGGGATATAGAGCTAAATGAATGTTTTGGAACGCTGCTGGAACACTAGGCAACGTTGAATACAGAAACACAAACTCTGGCAACCAGCTTTTATATAGAGACCTGTCATAGCCAGACTGTTTGAAATGAATGGGATCTCTCATCCTCACACTGCAACTTGGATTCTTCAGCCATGCATGCTCTCATGTGAAAAACTTCACCCATGCTGAACCAACCTTCCGTTCAAATTATGCTAAACGCATTCGGAAGAACAACACCACGACTGTTAGGATCATGTCCACCGGTTTCAACACATGTGACATCAAAACACAGCAAATAGTCTCACCTCTCGTGTATGTGTGTGTGTGTGTGAGTGTGTGCTGACACCTGCTCCCTAACATCACATATGACACACCAAAATAGACTGATGCTGGACAGAGTTCAGAAATCAACAGTGACTCAAACATACGCGTCAAAGCCATCATAACTTTTTTTCCCCATAAAAAAGCTATATCCATCATCTGCAGGCTAACACGGCCTATATATTACTAATATTTTAATGTCTTATTTCATATTTTAATATTGTTATTTCAGTTGCATTTGTCACTGTTATCGTTTCAAATGATTAATATTATATTATTTGTATTTCTATTAATTTAAATAGGTATTTTAATTTATATGAGCCTATTAATGTTTCACTTTGAAGTAAAAAACAAAACAAAACAAAAAAAACCCATAGACCCCATCAACTTCAATAAACTGCATGGATATTGACTTGCATCAGACCGTTGCGGCTAGGCTATGAGTAAGCAAAATAAGCTATGACGGTCTCCTCCGTTAATACTATCAAACACAAACAAACAATTGATATGAGGGGAGAGAGAGAGAGAGAGAGAGAGAGAGAGAGAGAGAGAGAGAGAGAGAGAGAGAGAGAGAGAGAGAGAGAGAGAGAGAAGCGCGTGTATACTCACAGAGGCGGCGGATCCAGCAGTCGCACATACCCTGTAATTTTCGGTAAACGGTAAGCGGAGAGAGAACGAGAGACAAAAGCGCCTGAATGAATCGGAGGGATCTGGCGATAAACTCCAGCTTGGCTCTGAATGGGAGCTAATGACTATGGACTCAACTAACGCTCGAGCTGCTGGCGGTTCAGCCGCGGGCGGGTAACGGGACCGGCCCACACCGTCACATCCGTTAAACACACCGATTCCCGTACCGGCCAAACATGAGCATACGGGACTTCCCACCCCGCTGAACCGACTGACCGTGTATAAACCATCATCATAACGAGGTATTATTATTATGAATAGCCTACAAAGGACAAAGCCTATACAGAATAAAGAATAATTAAGTCGCCAAAAAGCCAATTAAAACGTTCTATGTTCAAGTCTCCGTTCAGTGTAGGTAGTTTTTAAAAACAGTTGCTCATAAATAGCCTACAAATTTTTTCCCCCCTTATTAAATAACATCTACATATTTACGATGAAGGCATTGAAATGCATAACAATTTAAGGAATTAATAAATTGCTGTTCAAAACTAATTTCAATGTAAATATTTTTTTACACGTACATCGTATAGAACTAAATTTTTACATGCAGTTGCATGACTTTTAAGCCTACAGGACCTATTTATTCTGTATTATTTTATTTAAACCTTTATTAGGGCCAAACAAACTTGACTAAAGACATCTGGGAACCTATAGTTTTATATAACAAGACTTTATAAAACTATAAAAAAAAAAAAAGATTATAAGCATGCCCTTCAGTAATGCCTTCGAGCAACATAAAGCATGATTTTTTTATGGCGCATTAAACATCAAACATTATTTGTGCTCAATCCCGCCCTCTTGTGGTCAAAAAACAATAGTATAACACAACTCCCACGTTTCATCTCTCACTCTCCTCTTCGTCACCTATTGCTTCCTCGAGAACCGAGCCTCCCTCAATTTAATTAATTTAATTTAATTCAATTTAATCAGACTGGACGCGCGCGCAGGTTGCCATACCGACAGGAACGAGTGCACATGGCGAAGAATGAAATGAAACACCGCTGTATTTTCTGCAAACTGGCAACCCAGGGTGTAAAATATGACTGGGTAAAATGGCAGTGGGCGGGGTTCCAGAGACCAAAACAAAGACAAATATTCAGTCCAGGAACGTTTTTGACATTTTCAAAGGAAAATAACTGATTGTACCATTGCTTTTCAGGTAATCGATGTTTCTGCAAACACATTATGGTAGTGTATGCTTTACACGCAGCACCTTTAAACAAAAACCTGCTATTTAATTGAGAAATAATCATTCGATTTTTTTCCCGTTTCAAATAAATGCAGCGTTGAGCTCTGAGACACTGTTCATGTCAGTGATGAATGAGATCAAGACCGGTGACATGTGTCTCTCTGGACCTCAGAGCACTCACTAGTGCTGATCCGGCGCTGGTTTTCTTGTAAGCTAGAGGCATGAAAGCATTATATCCCATTACCCTCGAGAAACAAGCAGACAGAGAAGGAGAGAGACGGACCCGGAAAGCAGATAATGCACGCAAAAAAGAGAAATTCTCAGACAGACGGGAAGTTCTAATCCTTTAATGCCGTGGAAATGACATTTAGATCAAAGCTGCTAAAAGGACAAATGTGATACACACATTTGAGTGTGTGTCTGTGTGTGTGTGACTTGGGATATGGGACAGCTGTAAAACTCTGTCTGATCATTGTTGGATTTCATACAACAGTTATAGCTCTCATCCACATATCTGATTGGCCGAACCACTTTCCAGAAGTTCCGATATGTTAATTAGGGGACCTGAGCGAACCAATGGACAGTTGTATTTTTATTAACCGTTAACAAAGATGAGGAAAATACTGTAACAAATGTACTGGGCATTGTTAATGTTTATTAATGAAACCTTATTGTGCCACCAAACTTTTTGTGTTTACAGCGTTCCAAATAATCAGCAATGTGGCCAAGAATATTAGTAAAAAAGCTATTATATTAAAATATTTTCCCCTCTTTATAATATTAATATTTATAACAACATTAATTATAACATTCATGGGTTAGGAAATATATTCTACAAGTTTGTTAGACCTCAAGAATTATATATATATATATATATATATATATATATATATATATATATATATATATATATATATATATATATATATAAATTAATATAAATGACAATTAAAAATGCAATAAAGTTAATTAATAAACTTCAACAATTTAATTAAAAATGTAATTATATGGAAATATAAGAAAAGACTGCATGAATGAAAAATGTTATTGTTAATAATAATAATAAATAATGTAATATGTGTTAAAAAAGCCACAAAATCATAATAATTATTATCTTCAATTCAATGAATTTTAGTTCTAAAATCACTGATCATCGAAATGTATACTTAATATCAAAAATGCATTAAAAAAACATTTTCAATATTAATATTGATATCAGTATAGATTTAGTGCCTACAAATCCAGACCTGAGAAACTGAGTGGTTTTTCACTCCAGAGGTGATTTCTCTCACCAATGAAATTGAATGTTTTCACTATCTGGCCATGTTCAGTAGATTATTCAATATCAGCTTCTTGTTTGCTTTTTGTGAGTTTAAAAGCAATATCACACTCGTGAACGTTTCACACACACTTCCCTTCCCCCGTGTGACCAAAGGAAAATGAACCGAACTACAACATACGCACATTTAATCCTGGAAATGAATGCTCGCAGACGAGCTTGGAGGTTTTTGTTTGTTTGTCTTTTGCGCTTTTAGCTCCACAGGATCGATTTCTTCTGCGACAATAAGTCAATAATGTGTATTTGTTGTGTGTTTGCGCGCTCGTAAAGCCTGAGGAAAAACATCAGGTGCGCTAGGGTTTCATTTAGTGTACGTCTATATAAAGGCACATTGGCTGTTTGTTTTCATTTTGCCCTCTGGTCATGTGTTCTGCCGGTGATTCCTCATGAAAGCCGTGGATATCGACTGATTTAACCGAGCTACTGTACTTGTTGTTCCTTGTCAGAAATCCAGTGCGAGTCCCGTAACCAATCACATCGTGAGGTGGATCACGTGAGCGCCACTGTTTAAACTCGCACATCGCGTTTGCATAATGCATCAAAACCAAGTGTTGCGGAGAAGTTGCTTAACGTTTCGTCAGCAGTGGTGTCGTTCTGCCTTAAATCGCCAACTCTCATTGAAAATGAAAAAGTTCTCGAATTCGCTCTCCACTTTTCGCTCTACAGAAAAAGTCCTACTCCTCTCGCACAGTACATCTAACTGCCAAGCTCCTCGACGCAGTTTGTTTCAAATCTTGCATCAAATCTTCCTGCGATATGATTGGTCCGCTCCATGCCTGTTACATAACTTACACAACGAGAGGCTAAATATCCCGTCAGGTAATGGTTTAAAAACGGTCATGAATAGGACTGAATGGGTCAAACAAATGCAAAAAATGAACTACGAAACATTTAACAACTCGAAAGGAGATGGGAGTTTTTTTTAAGCAATTATTCAGCTGCAATATACAATTTCTGCAATATACTATATGACTTTTGGTACTTATATATTAACACAACCATTTTTAATAATCAGTAAGAAACTGTGTGCATTAAAGGAAACAAAAGGAAATGTGTGCTGAAATTATATTTACAGAAATGCATATAAAATTGCAAAAACTTTAATAAAACTAGGTTATATTATACACAGTGCTAATGTTTGTTGTCAGCAAGCTTTAACAATTTTTTGGGGTATGTTTTCTTTTAAAAAAATTAATATTTATTTTAGCAAGGAACGATCAAAAGTCAATCAAGACCTCTAGGTGGTTATTTCAAATAAATGCTCTTCCTTTCAACAAAAATGATCAAAGATATTAACCTTGATAATAAGAAATATTTCATAAGCTTCAATGATTTCTGAAAGATCATGTGACAACGAAGAGTGAAATAATATTTAATATAAATAACATATAAATATAAATCACATCCCAATTCCTCAAATATTTTTTTTTAATAATTGTTCACAATATAAATAAAAACTGATGTAAACTGCAAACCCAAAAGTCAGCTGCATGACTGAGATTTTTATTTAATTGATTAACAATCTTGTTTAAGTGAATAATGGCCCGCGAAAGCAATGATGTCTAATCCTGATTGACTTTTTTTTATCAGTGATTAAAGCTTTTGAATAAGAGTTCACCATAAAAGCACACACACGGGACAGAGTCGATAATGGAGCTTTTTCTTCTTTTTTTTTTCTACGCAGAAGTCATTCCCCAAATCCCCAAATCTTGTTTCCATCTATTATGTTCCTGTCTGTTTCCTCTCAGTCATTCTAATTTGTCTCAGCAGTTCTTTCTCTTTCTCTCTGGCCTCCCTTCGTCCCACTTGTCTGTAAATGTTTTTAATTAGCTGACTACGACCCTGATGACAGTGTGACGAGGAGAAAGAATGAGACTCTCTAATCGCTGTAATTAAACAACACGCCACACAAGAGAGAAGGAGGGAAGAGACCTTGGCTTTCTCTATTCATACAGATGAAGTGACAGAGAGGGTGAAGGATGGAAGGAGGACATAAAAAACTGTTGGGAGGGAAAGCAGGAAGATGTACATTTTTTAACAATACACTCTTATAAATAAATGTTTGAAGAAGGGTTTTCACAGCAACGCCATTGGGTTCCCCGATGAACCTTTTGGTCAGTAGTTTTTTTTAAATATTTTTTTCTTAGTGTGAAGAACTCATAATTCATAATTTAAAGAACCATTTTCTACTAAAAAAGAACCTTTTGTGAAATGGAAAGTTAAAGGTTGGTAAAAGGTTCTTCGTGAAGCCATTTATGCAAATTAAAAATGTCTGGAATTTAAGAAGCCATTTAAAATTTGATAGTTATTTAGTTATATACAACAGTTAATTATACCGACATATATTTTATAAAAAGTTAAGTTGGGTCAATGACAAAGTTAATTTTCACAATTAGGAACGGTGTGAATAAAAATAAATAAATAAAAAATTATATATATCTGCACGCTTTATGTAAATTTATTTAACTTTTTTTAATTTCAGATTGTGAACCCACGATGCTTCTAAACTATGAGTAAAAAAGTAAAAAGTATTACTGTATTTTTTAAAATACCTTGAACAGGTATGAGAGTGTATCCTTCTAATTATTATTTTTAATAAATCAAAACCACTGAAAAAAAACGACATAGCATTATATATATATATATAATAAAAAAGTTTTCTGTGTTTCAAAATCAGTTTTGAGTTAATATTTGAAAAACAAATAAATATTAATAAAGAAATTGAAAAAGTGCGTTTAAGAGTTTAAGTGCATTGTATGTATTTGAAACAAATGTCACTAACCCTTGTGGCAAACCCATGTTAAAACGTCAGTAATAGCCATTGTTTTTATCAGCTTTTAAGGCTCTTGTACCTGTACTGCTCTGGATGGTTCTAACAGTAGTTGTAGTTCGAGGAGGTGAGATGGCCTGGCGCTTCGCTCTCTCCTCTTCTTCCTCCTGCGAGCAGCCCTTTTCGATGGCCCGCACGTAACTGTGGCTCCTCATGCGGAAGCATCCGGACCCTGGCAGGTCCAGAGCATCCACGGCCTTCGACTCCATCTCACTGAACACACTCTCACACACAGCCTCAATCTGCCCGTTTACTTCCACCTCGCTCACCTGCAGAGGGAGACAACGCGTCACCACATGCTGTCATTTTACCCCTTCACCCTTCTATCATGGGATAGCAGCATTCTGACTGAATGATCAAGATGTTAACTCGAGGCTTACTAATGTAAAATGACTTTAAACCGTTGCAAAAAGGCAGAGGAATATAGTGAGATCATATGAAGTTGTTAAATGCTGGTTTACTTAAGATATGTTAAAACGCAATTTGACTTTTCATGTTTAGATTAACTCTGGATTAAGGCAGATTTTAACCCTAGGCAACATTTCATACATTATTAAAGATGTTTAGCATGACATTTATTCCTGAGTTATGAAAATCTGTTAAAACTGCAGTACACTAAAGGTATGAAAAGGGATGAACAGCGTAAAATATGGCACAAGATAATAAATATTACATTAAACAAAGGTTGAAAATGACCATTTTGTTCATAGTGAGGAAAAACTAAACTAAATATATAAAAACTAAAAATATATATATGTGTGTGTGTGTGTGTGTGTGTGTGTGTGTGATTAATTTTAATTTGTAATAAACAATAATATATAATATACAATTCAAAATATTCATACAAATGTATGAAATTTATGTTACATTTATGTTAAAACTGAACTATATTTTTATAATTATGTTAAAATAATATTATTTATAAAAATAATAATAAAATATAATATTATAAATAATATTAATATATTAATATAATATTATAAATTAATTATTATTTTAAATATTATATTTATTGAATAAATGTATAAATTAATTGAAGAAATAAAATATAACATAACTATACATTTCTAAAATAAATAAATAATTAAAATATTACACAGCAAACACATGCATTCACAATCCAGGGTGCTTTGTTGCCATATCCACCTTTTTAGTGTTGTAATATGTCATACTTTCAGAAATTAGTTTCAAACATCATATAAAAATTTTACAAAAATACAAAAGCAAGAAAGAAAATCACAAAGAATAAAAAAAAAAACCCACAAGTGCATTAGTGTGTTTAAGAAAAAAAAGTAATTTGCCTTAAAAATAGATTTTCTTGTAATCAGCTTAATGACAAGGTTTTAGCTTAAAATGTCACGGCGACCATAAATACCAAAATGAGTCAACAACACAGCTGGAATAGTAATATGTTAAATATTGACGTAAGATCAATTGTCAGGGGAAAATGTGCAAATTGCGAATCCTGAGCTGTCATTTGTCATGTAGGCTCAATTTAACCCTGTAACAGCCAAGCAGCAATCATAAGGGTTAAACACACTAATACAGCTAACAGAACAGGAAAAAAAAAAAGAGTGCAGAGGGGAGGAAATCTGTACAAGTGAAAGCAAAATCAGGTGTCGCTGGATCTAATTCTAGAATACAACAGTGTAAGACGTGTGACTGGATTAAGACAGAAACTTATGAGAGGAAGGGAGCTCATGATTTAAGGTTGGAAAAAAGTGACTGGACGACTAACAGTGATTAGAGGAACAGAAAGCAGAGAGTTTGTCACTGGCTAAAGGAAGAAATGCACCAAGATTTGCTAATAGCAATAAAACCCCCAGAGAAAAAAAGCCTCAGAGAAACACACCAACACATATGTATGCAACGTAAACACACATTCACTATACACATGAGGGATCAATAAATGATGTTTTTGGTGAGCAGACTGAGCTTTTTGTCACCGAAATGATTGATATATCCTCAGGGAGCAGAAAAGACACACATTCACACACACGCGCCTGAGGGCAGTGTCTTTTTTCGAGGGTGGTAGGAAGCAGCTCTTTAAAAGGTTAGGGCTGTTGTCTGTCTGACTGAGCTGTCAGGCTCTGAACACTCACCTTAAAATTGTCTCGGTTGTAAACGCTGCCCGTTACCTTATCCTAGGGCTACAGAAGCTAATCTTGAAAACTCCCCTTAAAATCCCATGGCAACAGACACTAATCCTGAAAACTCACCTTGAAAATCCCTTAGCTGCACATGCTAACAAGGAAGAACACCACTTAAAATCGCTTAAAAGGCTTTACTGACACCTACTCAAATAAAATAAAAAAAGAACTGCTGTCAAGCTACAGTAAACATGAGAACTCATTGCCACACACTTAATATTTTCATACTAGCATATACTGCCTCCAGTTAGCTACTACAGCCCATTCTGACAGACAAGATGTTTGAAGTCTTTTACTAGTATGTACTCCTTGTGACTGGAAAGGAACATATTTTAAGTAGACTAGTCAGCACTTTTGGGACAAAATATCACATCGTGAAAACGCATCTTGACACCACACATCTTTTGGTTGCACAACAATCAACTGCGTCTGAAATCGAATGTGTGTAGTATGAATGAAATTTATGCGTGTTCAGCAGGAGCAATGATATTACGCAGTGCATGAAAATAATCCCCCAGCATTTTCAGACGTTGCATGATATGATTGGGCCCGCTGCACCCGTGGTATGGCAGCAAAGTTCCTTGATTATTACACTGGAATGAGAGTACAGTCATCTAGAAAATCACGACTTTTCAGTGTAACTTGTTTTAAATAGAAACAATTTTGAAACTCTTTGGTCATTTTTGAGCGAGATGCTATACAGGTCTAATCAGGTTCAGTGATCTATGCTAAGCTGCAGCTAAAAGTACTGTCGCCAGACCCGGAGGCCGACTCAACTCAACTTATTAACTCGAGAATGAGACTATTTGCAAAAAAAAGGGGAGTGTTCCTTTAAGGGCGGGGTTAGCTGTAGGTCATTCGTACAAATTCATACGAATTGTGAATCTTGTAAAAAATGTACACTTTAGCAAAACTCACGTGAATTTTTATGAGTGAGGTCACATGAATTCATATGAATTAGCCATTTCAAAAAATATGTATGAATTGCCATGAGATCAGGTTGGCCAATCAAGTTTACGCACTGCCTCCGAACCTTTTGTCCGATTTGAACCTTTTTGTAAATAAACAAAGATAGCCCGTCTTATTGGCGGTGGGTATTTACCCTAACTCCGCCCACCAACATGTGATTGGGCTAGTCATCATTACAAAAGACAGTCATTTGAAGCAATCTCCAACGTATGTTGGTTTTATTTTGACGTGATTGACGTGAAAAATTCAATTGAAATTAAAATTAAAATGAACACTTACATTCAATACGTTGAATTCTGTTTTATAATGTACTTCAGTACTGAGGTACAGATAATTGCCACTTGCAATAAGCAGTATAAATAGCAGAAGATGCTCTTTGCACTTAGTGTAAATAGCATAATACAAAATAACGCTGCTATTTTCAATTAGTGTAAATAGAATCCATTGCTATTTGCACTTGGTGTAAATAGCACGTATGCCAAAAAATATTCTATTTACACTTAGTGTAGATCGTATCTATGGCTATTTGCAGTTAGTGCAAATAGCCCCTGCCATGAAAAAAACAGATCGGCCTTGATTTTTTAGCATTTTCGCATCCATAGCAAGCATTTTCATAGGAAAAAATGCGAAAAAAGGCATTCAATTGCCAGAGTGTACAAGCACCTTAGGGGCCATTCACATATCGCATCTTTTGCGTGCTCCAGGTCATTATTTTGAATGTAGAATGCAGGCAAGCTCATAACGGAAGTGACGCAGTCGTGATGCACAAACAGCTCGTTTTTTTCAGGCCACGTCGCACCTCAAAAAGCACACCAACTAGGACACCTTAAACATAAACCATACTGATAATATGCAAATTATGACTGTGAAAAATGCATGGATGAAGAGATGATAAAGGTTTCCACGAGATGATTGATGGGACAGAGCAAAAATGAAGCGAAAATATATCTTCTTTTCGTTTGGATGTTTTCCTCCCCTTTGCAAACCTTCTCGAAGGCTGACGTTGAGGAAGGCTCTGCTTGGAAATCACCCTTAGGATCTGATCAAGGCCCAGTTGTTGTTTCTCACTGGCATAAGATCAGGAACTTAATGGCGATTTCCACCAGAGAACGAAGGGGGGCGATGACCAACCTGGCTGATGGTGCTCATAGCCCTCATGTAACTCTCATTTCGGGAGCGAAATTTGGGCGAGGCCAGCAGACCGGCCGGGTCCAGACTGTCCAAACTGCGGTTGATTGAAACCTCACTCACCGCTCGCAGGTAACTGTGACTCCGGATCTGCAGCTTGGGGGAATGGGACTCCGTACTGATCCTGCAAACAGAGAGAGAGAGCGAGAACAGGTGTACAAGTATTTAATGAGGGGTGAGATTACTCTTGTAACTCGCACTCATTCATCATGTTCCTGTGGTTTTCTTCCAACAGAGATCTCATACTCATTACCGTTGACCTAAAAACAGCTCGACCTGGTTATGTGAGTGTGTGTGTGTGTAGTCTTCATATATCTGACGCCAATGCAAACGTGAACCACTCGCAATTAGCACTAGCATTTGACCGTTTGTGTTTACATGTGGATGGGCAATCAGGTCTTTGAAAAATGAGCACAGAAACACATTAAAACATGAACGCACACAAACACACATTCTATCCCTTCAGGTCGAGTCAATCTTAATTATGGATGTGGCTCTTAAAATAGTATGCAGTTACAGCAAGAAAAAACACACATTAGTCATTCTTCACTGGAGTGGGGAACGAGAGAGAGAGGGAGGAAAAAAGAAACAAAGAGGGAAGAGCGCAAGAAAAGTACAGGAATAGATTTAGAGGAAGAGATGACAGTGGATGAAATCAATTAAAGCAGCAAATGATGGAAGAACAACAAAATAGTGGAAGTCTGCTGAAATGAATAGGAAAAGGAAAGAATACATAATTAGATCTTGGGGAAAAAAATAGGGCAATGGCCATGTATTCTCGTTATATGCTATTATTTCAGGAGTTATGTTGTAGATAAATCGCTGATAAAATTAAAATGTTTACATTATTTAAACATGGTTATGGTTTCTTTAAAAACAAAACATTATAGTTCATTTTAATATAAATAACTGCATTGGCCTATTGAAGCATGACATTATCATTAACTGAAATCTAATTTTATAACTAATCATATAAAATAAATTAAAATGAATATCTACTATGCGTTTTTGGCATAATTGGACTAAAAACTGTTTAATAAAACTGCCTACAAATTTTATAGACGCTGTATGACACACATCTGTGGAATTGTTTTGCAGAAATAAAGGAAATATCTGTTATAATGAGCACAGGCCTCGGGGGATTGCATATTTATTATATAACGCAATTTTTTTCTTTATCTCTTATATACATGCGGTTGTTTAAACACACACGAGTGTGTATGTCTACTGTATTCCTGCGTTTCTGAAAAAGAAAGTGCATTTATGGTTCAAAGGTTTAGAAATTTCCTTATTATGCATTATTTATCACCCCAGTTTCATGTTTGTGTGTGTACAAGAGTATGTATATGCATGTTTGAATGTGTGTGTCCGTTTTTTGCGTTCAAGGCACAATGCTCTGATTATAAATATTCAATGCTGCAGCACTTCCTGTCAAGCAGAAAAAGATAAAGAGCACACGACAGGGACCCTACTTAGTGTTTCCTATTCCCTACACATCGAGAAGGGAGTATCTGAAGAGTTCAAAATGCATTCATTTGGAACACTAACGACATCATATGCTCGAGTAAATTAAAAAGACAATTCGAATTTTCGAGCTTATGCAAAAAATGTATTATAGCATATGTATTTAATGCAAAATATTTAAATGTTTTTAAATAAGCCACTGATGGTCACCATGGCTATATTTATTCAATCAAAAATACAAAAATATATTTTTATATAATAAAAAATATATTTAATTTAGTTTTTTTTATTGCGAGAACTAGACCTTAAAATCAAATGTGACAATTATATAATTTTGTATCCGATGACCCCTTTAAAGTGCCCCTTTTATGCTTCCTACAATAGATTTACATGCATGCGAAAACAAAAAACGCCTCTGTTTTCTCAAAGTATGTGTTTAATATCACCTCATTTTCTCAAACGAGTCGTACAAAGCAGATCTAAGATTTAGCCTCTCTAAGCCCCTCCTTTCCGTGAGTCTACTCTGCTCTGATTGGTCACATGGCCCAGTCTGCTGCGATCGGTCTACTGCGTGCAGCAGTGGTCAGTAAAATTACGTATTCGTGAGTGGGTTCAATGCAGATCGTTTATATTCACACACGTTACACACTGCATGAAGGCAATATCGGAAATAGCATAATAGGGGAACTACATTACTAATTGTAAATAGGCAAACTAGTAGTTTATTGAGGCAGAAGTCATTGTTAACGGTTTGTTAATTGCGAGAATTGGACCTTAAAATCAAACGTGTGGATTAATTTCTTTTAAGATTTTTGCTCTGCACTGATGTTGTCACAGCAATGATGCCCGCATTGTGCAAATGCTTTGTTGCAAAAGCGCACATTCACACAAACAGATCTAAAAGCGTGTGTTGATTCTCTTTATAATGCAAATCAGTTTGCTCTCATGAATAAGTCTGTGGGATCCTAAAAGTGACTCACTTCATTGTATATATTCTAAGTAGGATATGTCGTCACTGTAGTACACGGCTATAAAAGCAATATGCATGTAAGGTTTTAACATAAATACCGAAGGCGAGATCAGATCCCGCATTAATAAAGACCCACTTTCAGTCGCTATAACGGTGTGCAGCTGAAAAATGAAAGGACTTGGAAGGAACTTTAAAAGGCACAGGAAAATTCCCTTTGAAATGACTTTGTTCTGTTGAATTTTTAATAAAGGGGAGAGTGAAAGGATTTCACTGTAGTGGTAAGAGTCTCAGGACATGAAGGGATTTTATATGAAATTGCACCGAGTAAGTGTGTATGCATTTGTGTGTGAACAGAGGTGGATTTAAGGACGGGACTGCACTGTCTCTAGAGACCCATCCCAACAGCACTTAGATGCGGAGTGGGTGAAATGCCTGTAAAATACCATGTTTAAAATGACCCCAGAGATTATGACTGTTCATTGGAATTTCAGACGGATGGGCCGGTCCACGCACCTGCACGCCACATGTACACATACAGCACATGTATTTCATTTCCCATGTGATAATACGATTCCGGACTCACTTGAGGGTGGTCATCTCGGTGAGGGAGGGCTGGGTGGCTTTCAGGTAGCTGGCTCTCCGGGCCTGGACTTTGGGTGAGGGTTTAGGGCTGCAGTCTGAGTCTCCGCTGTCCTCCTCTGCCATAGCCTTGATGTAGCTGCCGCTCCTCATCCTCCTGCACGGGATCTCGTCATCCTGACCCACAGATGAGAAGCCACCCCACTCATCCTGAGGAACCTGCAGAGAGCGAGAGAGAAAGTTAGCTTCTCTCAAACAGCCGATCAGCCATAAGTTAAGACTTAAGCAGTAAAGCATGCATGATGTAGACAGGTAACAGAGAACACATTGAATGAAATAAAACAAAACAAAATATGATCGTTCAAACATACACTAATGAGAACACTAACTTATAAGCAGTTGTAAATTATAATTATTTATATGTTTACATATGTGTGTACGGATTTAAGTATTATTTATGTAATATTTTAGTATTAAAGGGGTCACAATCAAATTCCCTTGATTGTCTGACACAGAAATGTCTTTGTATGCTTAATACATTCTGCAAATGTCATAACTGTGCTCACCATCAATTAAAAAAAAAAAGCATTTATGTAACAACCCTCAGAAAATGACTCATTTTGGATGCGAGTACTTTTTAAAGTTGTTTTAGTATTTTAGCTTCAATTAATTAAAATGTATAAAAGATATTCTAATTTTTGTTTAATGCATATTTGATAACTAGGCATTAAAAAAATACATAAATGAATAACAAAATGTTTTATAAACAGCTGTTAACTCAAAATAATAATAATAGAAATCAAGATCAAGCAAGGTGAAATATTATACAAAAATACTGTAAAAATGTTATGGATGGAAGTCTGAAAACATTATAGTTATATGCATGTTTTTATGTGTGCAAAATATTAGTATTATATATTGGTAAAATAAAAAAGTGTGTGTGTATATATATATATATATATATATATATATATATATATATATATATATATATATATATATACACTTTTTTAATCTAATAAACCAATTAAAACTCATTTACCACTGATATATTTAAGAAGTTATATCTCAAAACCTCAAGAATAATTAATCCATTGCAACTGTCCATGAATAAATGATGTGCTGATGATCAATGTCTAAAAACATAAATAAGCTTTATAAATGACTAACTGCTTACTGTATCCTTATTCTAATGTATTAACCAGAAACCATCCCTGTTGAACTACACACGACGCAGCTATGACTACGACATCTCAATCTTTTCCCACATTATCTCTATAACATAAAACCTCTTTGATACATCGGATAATACAGCACTTAAAAAGCTAAAAGCGCATCCTGGCATAACACGCACGGCCTTATGCAACCCGTACCCACACACTAACACCTGCTGCTCCCACTACAAAAAGCAATATTGACTTCTGCATAACCAACATCATTACCTGAAAATGATCTCGAAAACATTGCACGCCCACTCGCAGTATTCATGTACGACGCACGTAATATGTACCTCTCAAACCCTCACCTCAAAAGCCTCTCACCTCTCTGAGATGAATAACAATCATTTCATATTATCCAGGCACGGCTCGGATTCTTTTCAAATCTTCCACCATTTTTAGTGGTCAGTGAGGGAGAACTAGTGAGCCCGGCTTCAGGCTCGCTCCGCGATGTGCATCGCATGCTAAAGCAATTCTTTCACAAGTTCCCTTCTTTTTCACACGGTCTACTAGCGGGCGAAGCCAACAACCTATCCTCCGTCACCGAAAACAGAAGAGAAAGGGGCACAAAGAGAGATATTGTTCAGACCAGGGGGAAAGGATCCACTCTCTACGGAGGGCTAATGTTTTTTAGTTTTTTTTAAGAGGATGGAAATTTGAAAAAAGTGCAGAGAGAGAGAGAGAGAGGCACAACGGAAACAAAGTACCTCAATGCCTTGTGCTTGAAAACTATGGTTGCTATGAGGATGACCGTGACCTTAGTATTACCGGCAACTAAGACATCTGGAGTTATCCACAGCAAGTCAGTGTACTTACAGTCACGCTAACTCTATTAGCAGACAGAGTCTCATTACTGCAGATGGGGGCTCAGATACGGGCACTTTGGCAGTTCTCCTTAGAGTTCTGCCTTTTTATTTAGTTCCTCTATCTCTCCTGACTCCATTATCTGCAACGTCTTCTCCTCTTACGTTTCTTCTCTCTTTCTCTCTCTCTCACACACTTCAGTAGTCCCTTGTACGTGGCATTGAAAAAAAAGGCTTTTCATCCCCTAGAAAAAAAAAATACCCATAATTTATTTAAAATACTTTTATTTCATATTAAGCATCCCTCACTTTACTTTACAATTTATACGCTTCAGCACAATCAATTATACTTCAGTATATCTTAAGTTGTACCTCAGCATTACTTCTGCACAATTAAAGTGCATTAGGCACAAAATTAGATGGTACAATTTTTAAGAATACTTGATTAGTGTACAATATTAAGCACATAAATATGCAAATGTATTTGTAATGTGCTTAAATGCCTACAAAAATCTTAATAGCAATATATATTTTTATTCAAATAATTTTACAATAGTGTTTTTTTCATGAGAAATTAAATGTAAACTTTGCATCACTTTTCAAAAGAAGTTTTCTGTTGAAGTTTAATGTTTAATCTGTTTTCTTACTAAAATCAACAATGATATATGTTCTTTTTTGAATAAAAAAATATATATATTAATACAGCAACAACAAGAACGTGTTATTAGGTTATTAAGAAATTCATTTTTCAATCATCACCAAACCCCTTTTTCCACAGCGTAATATTTTTATGGTGTCAATTTACATCAACACATAACGTCACTTTAATTTAGTTTTACCTTGACCATATTTAACTGCTCTTCTGTTCTTTTCTTTCAATTCTCCATTCTACATGCACCTTACTCTTTTCCTCTGCTCTTCTCCCTTTCTCCATCACTTTCTTTTTTTCTAAGACTCAGTAACTGTGTCACATAGGGAACATAAGAGACAGAGAGAGATGGCAAAAGGACGAGCAAAATCCATTTTTTTTCTCTTAATCTTCACACAAACAAACGCTGATCTCCAGGGCTGCGGGCTAAAAATGTTCTCACTTATCCTTCTCTTATTTGTTTGTGATCTCTCCATCACACAGCTTACGTCCACAACAAAAAATCAAAACACAAGCCATGATCTCTGAGTTCGTTTTAATCGGTCACATTCAGTTCTGCTAAAACACAGCAGGTCAGTCCTGAGCATATGTTAATACATTCAACAACACTAGCATTGTAAGGGACCATCCATACAGGACTTGTTTTTATGCTAAAAAACAGTTAGAGGCCCAGTGGAATAAAAAATAGAGCATGATGCAGTTTACTCATTAAAAATGTCTGTAACACTTAAGAGTTTAAAAAACAATTCTCACTATTAATTTAGTCGCTTATTAGCATGCATATTGGATGTTTATTATTACTTACAAAACTTTTTCTGCACGGATATATTTTAGATCCACTATTCCTTCCCCATGCATAAATTTAAAGGGATAGTTCACCCAAAAATTAAAATTCTGTCAATAATTACTCTTCTCATCCCAAACCCATAAATTCTTTGTTCATCTTTAGAACACTGTCTATGGTATATGGTCAGAAAGCCTTCGGATTGCATCAAAAATATGTAAATTTTTGTTCAGAAGTTGAACAAATGTCTTACAGGTTTGGAACAACATAAGGGTGAGTAATTAACGCAACAAAGTTTTAATTTTTTGTGTGAACCATCCTTTTAACAAATATCTTACTAACTATTAATAAGCAATTTATTGAGGCATCGTGATGAGGCATCAATCCATCATGATTTTATAGAAAACTATTAAAAATTAATCAAGACCTGTCAGAAAGGTCACAGATGTCAATTTAGTACTTTTTTTATACAAAACAAACACAAACTGTTATGTTAAGAAATTTCGAAACAGTGAGCTTTGCAATAAAGTTGCAGGTTTGTAATCCTACAGTCCTAGAAACATTTAAAACCCAGCAATTCTAGTATGTTATCAAAGAAAACTAAAATTATGAAACAGACAGATGCAAAAGTGCATCCTGTGTGAATGGCCCCAATAACATGCTCAGACAAAAGGCATGCGCATGCAAGAAATATATCTTCACAAACATGCAAACACAGCAGGAAGATCATGCGCTGAAAGATGGAAGACGTGTAGAGAGATGAAGCACAAGACAAAACAAAGATGAAGAGATGTCACACCTTCCACACCAAGAAACCAAATGACTCCTCAGCAGAAACGAATGAGGTGTGGAAGCTGACCTGATGACACAGATGAAATGACAAAGGTGATGATGGTCGTGCTGATGAAGAGAGGAGAAATCTCTCTCCTACCTGTAAAAACTGGCAGGTTCGTCCCTGCTGGCAGGTCTGTGCTTTGACTAGAGCTTTATCGATATTGACAGTGGCCTTCTGGTACACCTCTCGGGCCCTGCTCACCGTTAGCGTGCTTGACCAGGAGCTCTTCTTGACGAGAGGCCCAGCCTGGTCCACTGACGTCGGGCCTCTTAAAGCCAGAGCGCCTCCTGTAGGGTTGGAGCAAGTTGAGCAACTTCCAACGTCATTGTTGCTTCGTGACGTCTTCAGGGAAGAGCGTCCCCCTCCTAGTGTGTTGTAGCTCTGTCCCAAGAAGTAGTGGGACTGGGATTTGTCCGGATGCCGGCCCATGGTCATGACTCCAGAGGGTTGATGCTGGTGGTAAAGGCAGATCTCCCTGTCTAGAGTGTCGTCAGAGCTCCAGTAACCCGACCCGGGTGTCCGTGCGCGAGGTTTGGGTTCGGAGCGACTGCGTTCCTTGTTCTTCCCCCGCTTGTTGCTAGATGACTTTTGCAGGGTGCCTACAGTCGTGGTGGAAACGTTCGGATGGGATGTAGCCGTAGCCATTGCATCGGCTGGGATGGCGGGGTCGTTTCCATTGAGGCTGCGTTGGCTGGGACCTTCTAGGGAGTGGGACTTGGTGAACAGTTTTTGGACGGAGTGTACGAGGTGGCGTATGCGGCCAGGACTGTCACTGCGCTGATGCTCCAGCACCGCGGTCCGTTTGTATTGCAACGTGTGATACCCATCCTTTCTCACTGGTTGCTGCTGGTCAAACTTCTCCAGCAGGGATGATGGGATGGCAGCCGAGCTACATGGGCCGCACCCGCCCCCAGTTCCCCCGGCTATGCCCCCTGGTCCCACATAGGGCACTATGGCGCATTCGTCCTTAAGCTCGTGATGCGAGCCATGATGTCGGCGTGGAAATGTGCTGCTGGCCAAATCGGACTGGCACCCGTAGAAGCTGTGGTCACTCGGGTGGGCCTGGTTGAGGACATAAGGCCGACGGTCGTGGCGGAGGGTCAAAGACTCGTAGGACGGGTCGCAGTGTGTGAGTGTGTGGTGGTGGCTGCGGCTGGAGGACAAGCCTTTCATCGTCATCCTGATACACTCACCCTCTCACAGCCTCATCCACACACACTGAGTCTACTGCAGAAAGACAGATGGACAAAGAGACAAGAAATGCCAGAAAGCAGCGTAGAGGACGAACAAATTAGGTGAAACAACGAAAAAGAGAGGAACACAAGGAGAGAGAGAAACAAATAAAGAGAGGGAGAGAAAGAAACAATATGCATTAAACACTTTAGTTCTACACATTTTAAACCTCATAGTGTCCACTATAGTGGACTGTCCTAAAAACATTTTACTAATATGAGTAATACCTAAGGGTATTAAACTAAGAGGTACTAAACCACATATACTTTCAAAACTCACTAGTTACATGGTTGCCTAAAAAAACACTAAACTGGAATAATCTGTATCAACTGGACATCTTGTATAAGCAGACTGGTGTTGGAGTCACCTGACCCTAGAATTTACACAAGATGTGTCTTGTTTTTTTTTTTAAAACAGCTAGATGGAGCACACTGGACTGGAACAGAACACTGGATTTTCAGGACTAATTTTTAACTTGAATTCAACACTCAAAACGTGAGATTTGACAGAATGGACAAATATGCAAGAATTCATTAAATCGATCAAAAGTGACAATAAACCATATTAAAATGATTTCTGAAGATTCATTTAACACCAAAGACCTGAAAATGACATGACAGGAATAAAATACATTTTAAAATACAGTAAAATTTTACTGTAATGAAAGACTGCCTTAGTGAGTATAAGAGGCTTCTTAAAAAAAGCTTCTGAACATATTCGAATGCCCTCATGTAAAAAAAAAAAAAACTTTAAATCCAAAATCAATTCTCATTTGAAATGATTGACTTTCAGTCACTCTGTCGATGCAAATTGCCATAAGCGTGAACGCCCCTTTAAAACAGAACAGTAAATTCGACAGTGATGTTAGCACACCAACATTAGCATGTGAAAAACCTCTTCTAGCATGCCTCGTCAAATCTGAAGAAAGACAGAGATGTGAGGAGCGAAAGATAAAGCCAAAGACAGATTAAGACTGGAAGAAAGGAATTGACGCATTTTGCTGTTTATTCAGCTATATCCCGTTTACTGTGTCAAAATGAGAAATCAGCCGTTCATGCTTGAAGTCATTTGTGAGACTGTGAATTCATTAAGAGCATTTACCAAAAGATCAATGACTGTACTGAGATCAATGCCATCCAGTGAGTTGGACGTTATACAGTGCATGAGCATTCAGTATTTCAGCATACGGCAAAAGATAAATACAATAAATGGAAAAAAATAAAATATTACAAAATAATAGGACATTTTTTTGTACAGTGGGTGCTACACATTTACCATGTACATAAAATTACTATGTACAGTAATGTGCCTTATTAATTACCATATACAGATAGTAAATGCATGCCTGTTTGTACCCACAGTACTACACATTTACCATGTATATACATTAGTAAGAACAGTAATTAGTATCTAATTAGTTACCAAACTTGTCTGTATGTACAAACTAATAACACACTTACACTTCAGGTAGGTACCTTGTGTTACCTACTATTTGCCTGAATTAACCAAGATATTAACCATTTATGTACCAGGAAAGTATGCATGCTGTAAAATAAATTGCTGCCAAAAGAAATTAATACTTTTTATAAGCAGAAATACATCAAACTGATTAAAAGTGAAAGACAGTGCATTTATGTATGGATGTACTTTAATGAAAATGTTACTGTAAAATATTTGTTTTCCATTATATAATTCCCATTACATTTCCATTTATTTTTATGCAAAAATGACTAGTAATGTAGGGAATACCAAGCACACACATACACGCACTCTTAAATGATATGCATTATAAGACTTTCACTTGCATGTTGAAGTTAAACCTGTTATTTTTTAAAGAATCTCATTTACACACTCGCTTCACTTCCTTATGCTGTGTGGTATAGCTGGTGCAGAGTAAATGTCTTGCTTTGTTTTTACATTCTCTCTCTGTCTCTGTTAGAACGCTGAAGATGTGGAAACAGAATAATTAATCGTTTCATCCTCCTTGTGCCACGTTCTTTGGTAACAGATCAATTCCAACTATTATTCTACCGTGGCAAAATAGCACACACATACATCCAAATACACTAATTTCCAAGCAGCGTTTGTTTTGTTTTGATGAAATATGCAAATCAACGAGCGTGTAAGTTCAACCAGTTGATGGGAGAGCTGAGACAAATGTAAAGCATATGATTATTTTATGAGACTAATAAATAAACCATAGAGTCAGTGATTCTGATGAAATCTTCATAGTTGATGTCATGAAATGCGTTATATTAATGCATGAGCTGCCAGTGAATGTGTTTTTCAAATGTTGTAGACTTGGCTGTTGTGCGTGTTGTTCCCCAAAGGATTCTTTGCTTTCTTTTTCTCAGCAAGGCACATATAATTCAGAAAATAAAAGAAATATAAAAGCGTGTGCCTCAGTTCCATTTCTCTGTACTCTGTACGTCCTGACATTTTCTTCTCAGTACTGAGAGATCAACAATAACTCGCAGTTGTGAGTTATAAAGTACTGCGTGATAAAAACTTGCAACTGTGAAAAGAAACTTAGAATTCTGAGATTTAAACTCAGTTATGAGAAAAAAGTTTGAATTTTCAATCAAAATTAAAAAAAAAACCAAAAACGTTTTTTTCAGGAATTAGAATTGTCTGAATTGCGAGTTCATATCTTGCAATTCTGAGAAAAATCAAGATGTGTACTCGAAAATACAAGAAAAAAAAAATCACAATTGTGACATAAAAGCTTAAAATTAATGTTTTTGGTTTTTTTTTTAATTTAGTGGCAGAAATGCGCTTCCCCACTATAAAGCTCCAAAATGATATAATAAGTAATTAGCTAGCTTTATTAAGAAACGGACTAAAATTTATAACGTGGTCCACCGGAAAACAACTGCTAGAGAACTAATTATTGACTTGAACGTTGCAATGATAGATGAGATTTATTGAATAAAAGGCCAACAACTGTTTACTTGCATTCAGCAAAAAAACAGCATTTCTGTGCAGCGTGTGTGCTTGATACCTCCACATAATAGCTCATATATGAGTTGTTGTGTAAGGCTGAGCTCATTCATTGCCCCCTGAAGCCTTTCAGATGTATCCTAGAGGAACTTGCTCTAAATTAGACCGAGTGGAAATCCATAAATAAAGATGCTCATCTTGTGCTTTCTTCTGCAGCCCGACTCTCGCCGGAGCGTCACGATTCTTGCTCACTTCCTCATCTTCTAGACGTTCTTTTAATTGCATTTATTGTCCATGCTATAAAATGAATGGGTGTTTTTCTTTAAGCCGAAGCCATACTTAGTGTTAGGGAGAAAACATGAACGGTAAGTACTCAAGTACTCATCCTGTGGTACTCTTGACATACATGATTATTCAAATCATGCGGTTTATTGAAAAGAGGTATATCCATTATATTTCTAGGCCATTAGAATTATAATTTTTCACCTGCCGCATGTTAAAACAGAATAACAGATAGTAGAATAATGAGATAGTAAGTACCTTACTAACTACCAAGAACATTTTGTTTTAGTTAAACCTTTCTTTCTTGAAATTACTTTAGTTTAGTTGGGTTCTTTAGCTGACCCTCCGTTCTTCCATCTCATCTCTCTCTCTCTCTCTTTCTCTCTCCCTCTCTCTTCGATTGAAGTGTGCTTTGAAACGCAGTCAAATCGAGCTGACAGATGACACGACAGCCGAGAGTTTCTCTCTCTGGGCCAAACTAATTACGCTGTCTGTCATTAATGAGAGCAGCACCACGTCACTCTTTGATTACACACACTCTGACACACACTCTATGAACAATTTCTTCCTGCAGATCTGTTTGATCAAAGAAAACAAACACAAGAAGAAGAGACAGAGAGAGAGAGAGAGAGAGAGAGAGAGAGAGAGAGAGAGAGAGAGAGAGAGTGACAAAGACAGAAAGAGGGGTTGGTTGTGTACAAAGAAGTGCTCAGTAATCACTATGTCAGATTTTAGCACAGCTAAATGATTTCAAGGTAAACACAAGCAGCCCTTTGAGTAAAGAATAACAACAGCCGCTAAACCTGCAAGAAACACAGATGAAAGCAAGCTATTTAGGACAGTAACACCCCTTCTTATGCATTTATTGACTGTTTATTAAATATTTCATCTTCCGCTCACTTTGTTCATTAAATATTTAAGCTAATTTTATAAATCCTTTGAATACTTATACAGTATACAAGTGCAATATTCTCAAGTACTACAAGTCTAATGCTCTTAGCTACATTTAGTCATGATTATCTGCAAAAAAGGGACCAATCTGGGGAAAATAATGTAAACAGTGGCTTTTAAAGGGGTCATGGACTCAAGATGATATCAAAATTGATATGTCGCTGTGCTAAAAAAAAAACATTCTGTAAGATTTTTTCAGGACTCAAAACTTTTTTGTTGGTCTAAAAGCTTATATTAGTCCTAAACTGCCAAAAACAGAGGTTGTGAAATTTGCCACTTTAAAATGCTTCTATTTCAAAGATATTTTTTGTGTATTTGGTGTAACAGAATATGATGACATGCTTTAATGTTCAAAAACCACATTATTTTTCAAATACTGTACATTATTGTGTATGCCCCGGCTCTCTCAAACATGTTGTTTTCAACAAACACAGCTTGTCCTTCCAACAAGCACAGCTCTGATTGGCCAGCTGACACAGTGCATTGTGATTGGCCACAAACACGCAACGGAAATGTAAGGACCCTTGCCATAATCGCTAGCTTTATCTTTTGAAGTAAATATACAGATATTTAATAATGAAGACCAATGCCTACTTCTACATCACTGCCTTTTTAGCCCCACCCACTGATTAATAAAGTGCTAAACCATATCAGTAACAACTTAGTCCTTTGTTCACTTAATTTTACCACAGATTTGTTTACAAACAAGTCACAATTTAACAAGATTTTCCGATGGCACACCACACAAATGTGAGCAACTAACCATACTAACTAACCAGCTAACTAACTAAATTAATGAATTAATGAATTATAATATTGATCATAAGTCATAAGTAAGGGGTCAGTATTTTTAATGGATCAAATGTGACAGTTAATACATGTATAATGCTATAAAACATTTCTATAATACATTTTACAGCAATCATTCTATACCAAAATGCAATTTTTTGCTTTATATTAGGCTATTAAAGAAAAACTGACAGATAATTATGTGACAGACCGGGCCGAACTCAAAAGCATAATCCTTTCCCATCCTTAACCAGAAATAAACAACCTATTACAAAACACCACCAACAAACCTGAAAACTGCCTGCACAAAACCAAGCGTGGAGGTGTAAACCACATTAAGCCTGAGCAAGAAAGTGGGTTGCTCGCTAATTGGTGCTGTGACTAAATAAAAGGGCCCTTCCATTTCGAATCCTGTGACCTCCCATCCGTTTGTACCATAACAACATATTGTTCCGACCAGCGAGCAATTTTCTCTCCCTACCCCCCCCCCCCTTTCAATAAAGCCCAATAAAGACAACTATAAATAATCTCACGGGGGAAATTGAACGTGGTCGTTTTTCTCATCTCCATGGCAACAAAAGTCTTTTCCCCCATCGCCTCACCCAACAGAGAGTGTATTGCTCGTGAACTCATGAGGAGTTGGTGAGAAAGTGATTCTTGGTGTGAAAATGCAAGTTGCCATTTCAGTAACAGGGTTAAGAGTGAATAGCAGGAGTCATGTGTGGAAAAGGAGGAAAGATGGCTTTGATTCGGACCTCTATGAAATATAAATGAGGACGTTCAGTCGTAGTATTGGATGTGTGTGTGTGTGTGTGTCCGTATGTGTTTGTGAGATCTCTATTTGCGTTATGGGGTGCGTGTGTGTTAGAAATGTCTTGTAGGTGATATGTACAGTTGGCTGAGAGTGCAATAACAGGCTGCTGATGGCGCTGACGGAAACCATCAGGATCAAACTGACTAGTGAAGCAGAGATACAGCCGAGGGGACCGACGCAACACAAACTTCACCCAACAGAATATACACAACAGGCTAAACACTGCGTACGGCATGCTAAACCAGCTACAGACTCCGCATTTCACACCGCGAACTACACATCCTTTTGAAAAACACACTGTGACAGTGCAGTGTTCGTTATTAACAACCCGGTTTTCCTCAGTTGAACGCTAATGAACATAACGAACGGCATAGCCTTTCAGCGGCTGGTCAGAATGCAACTCTATATAGACCTAAGCAAGAAAAACAAGATGAAAAAAGACATGTGGAAAATCAAATGAAAATTGACTTCTGATATCAAAGGGTTGGGAGATGGTTCAAAGGAAGGTCCATTATATGTTTCTTATAAATAAAGCATAAGAAAAGAAAAAAAGTCACCAGATTTCCAGTTCAGTGCTCAATATATTGCTGACATTTCCAGTGTTATTAATTATAAATGACTAAAGGTTTTGAGTTTTGATCATGGCATCCCTATAGTGAAAAATAAATATAGCCTACAAAAATATATGAGAAATACATTTATTTCATGCTAAGTAGAATACAAATACTAAATACACTGTACTATGTACTATGTACAAATGTACTAAATAAAAATACTCTGCAATTGGACTTTTACATATTCTAAACTTGTTATGAACCATCATACAATCTTCATAAATAGTAATGTTAACACATTTTAGGCTGAATATTAAGAATTGTGCTGCTCTCGAAAAAAGATTAAGTCTCAAGTGATATTTCAGTAAACGCTAATAGATTTAAACTATACTGTGCTATAAATGTTAAATGTATTACTATAAACCTCGGCTCATGGCACCCTCTTGAAACTAAACCCTCTATAATAAGATAAAGAGAATGCTTAAGTATTAATAAATAAGAGATCTTTAACAATTCAGGCTATATTATGTTCTGTCCATTCATAGACAGCCAACAACCTATATGATATTCAGATGAACAAACAAACATCTTCTGCCCAGCGCTTATCTTTCACATATTTTTAATTTAGATCACTGTAGAAGACACATAGCATCTCCCTCGCAGGGGATGTGTTAGCATGAATTAATGTGAATTGCATACCCAGTTGATCTCGTAATTCTCAGAAAAACAAAAACCCCAATTATAAAAATGAAATGGTAAAAACAACAACAGCAGCAAGGAAACAAAATGGTTAAAGAAACAAAGCAATACAAAACCACAATCCACTCAATGCAAATCCAATTGTGTGGATTTAGCATTAGCAGAAGCTTAGCATGTTCAGGTCAAAAGGTGAATAATCTGATGAGACAGACACAAGTCTTGATCTCTCTGTGTCTTTCTTCTAATACCGCACCATCTCTTGAGTCTCTCAGCATTAGCGCTGATGTGCAGGTCAGTTTAACTTTTAATACCTCACAGGTTAATAGACTGAGGTCTCTGTGCTCTTTTAACAGGAGGAGGGCAGATGTGTCTCGAAATAGTCTACATCTAGCAGATTAATAAGGGCAAAAGGTAAACTTTATTATTAATTTCCCTTTTTTAAGTGTTTAAAAGCAGACTCTAATGACTGCTTTTGAATATCTTGCTATGTGAGTTTAAGTGTGAGATGAGTGAGGTCATATTACAAGATTAGATTTAAAGGGACAGTCCACCCAAAACTTAAATTACCTAGTAATATATTAGATTTATAAATATTTATACATATACATACTACAGGGGTAAGATATTGTCATGTTTTTATGGTCAACAAGGCAGCATTTATTTGATCAAAAAAACAGTAAAATAGTAATTCATGAAATATTATTAAAATTGTAATTAATTTTAAAATGTTGTTAATCCTTGGATATCAAAGCTGAATATATTGTGTAAACAGAAATATTATGTAACACTACAAATGCCTTTACTATAAAGTCTGATCGATTTACTTTGCAGTTGCATAAAATTATAAAACAAAACCTTATTGACAAAACTGGTTTGAATATGCTCAAATGAGACGGACACAACTCCATCGGCTCCTCAAAGAAAGTTACCGCATGTCTTCAGAAGGTTTGAGATGTACAACATGAGTCATATGGCCGTTTTTACGGTTTATATTTACGGTAGTCACTTTTGATATATGGAAATGACGAGATTGTACGTTCTGTTTTTATATTACATTAAAGACTTTAAATCACGCAGCTTTGGAACACATGACCATAATCGCAGAACGGAATTTCCATTTTTTGACCGACGTATTTCTTTAATTCCAGTCTGGCTTAAAAAAAAAAATCCCTCTGCTTTTCTGCTGATTTAGTGGTGTGATTAAACAGTGAAACACCAATCGAGTAAACAGCTGCTCTAGAATTTACGTGCGAGCGCAATCAGATCCGCGAAATAGTAACAAACACGCACAATTCTCCAAAAGGCTTTCACACTCCCACATTCTCTCGTTACTTCCATACTATAAAACATTTGTAAGTTCCTAAAGCAAAACCCATTGATAAGGAATGTTATAAAAGAGGATATGCTTTCTCTTAGGTCCCTGTGTTGCAGAGATATAACCAGAGCTCTTGGTCTCTGTTTGGTCTCTGCAGGAGGAGCTTGAGTGGCAGGACTGTTAACGTGTTATGACACTTCGGAAAGCCGCTGTGCCCTGCGTATGATGACTACAGACACAAGCCTCTCTGCAGAGAAAGGAAGATTGAGAGAGAAAATAAGGAGAAAGGGATGAGGGATAGGAGAGGTAAGAGAAGGAGGGATGAGTCGGTAGATAAAGGAAGAGAGGAGGGTGTAATAGTCTTTTGTTTCCCGTGGCTGTTGGGTTTCAAAGCAGCTCTCGTGACATCATTACCCCGTTTGTACTGTACACCTCTCAGTCTGTCCCCGCGGCTATAGCTTTCATCATGGCATCCAAATGCCCCATAAAACCCAAGGACACAAACTGACAGAAATATACACGCACGCGCTTTCTCGCACTCTCGTTCTTTAACACGCACACATTCACGCGGGGCGAGCAGAAGAATAAACAGGGAGCGTTAGAAAGTCCGAGATTTTTTCGAAGAATGCAAATGCGCTTTAATTCTCACGACCAGCCCTCCATACTTCCACAGCAAAGAGCGAAACCTGAGAGCATTCGCAGTTAAAATGCCAAATGCGGAGATGTTCTAATACAAAGCCTCGTCACATGAAACGCTCTTTGTAGGATCTCCGCTGAATATCAGAATTCAGGAATAATGCGAGAGAAGTGTTTGGTAAGAATGCTGCTGTGTGTGTTATTTATGATTCTCTCAGATAGTGAGAACATATTACCATAACAAAAAACTTGCATCAAGAGACTTGATACATAACTCTCGGCTTGGATGCCTACGATTCTGTAGCTCTTATTTTGTGTTCCGTTCAGATGTGGGATACTTGATTTCTTCGTCTTCCAACCGTTTAGTGTTTTGTCGTCGGATACTGACAAGATAACTATATGCAAAGCTTTTACTGCTAGCATTTGAATGTATAGTTCCATCATACAAAAGCAAAACACAGTAACAAAACTAGGAAGATGGCTTTCAAGATTTCAATTTAATTTAGTTTTTATGTGAAATAATGTCAAAAACTATTCATTTTACAGTGTAAAACTGTAATTTTGTACCTTTAACATAGTGACAAACACTATAATAATGCAGGTGGTAAAAGAGAAAACCACATGAAGAATCAAAGCTCATCACAATTCATTCTTCCAAACACAAAACACCATCATAGTAACACACGACACTTAAATAATGCAATAAACATTCATTAAACAACAGAAGATGTAACATACAGCCCAAATGTACAGATGATAACAAAAACTATTAAAAAAACACAACTATTTAAGCAAAAACCTTTCAAATGTGAACACAGGGAATTCTGGGAATATAACTTCACAGTGGGTTCAGGTTAGGAAATTCTCAGTATTAACTAGTTTCTTCTTAGCAGCCCTATTATTAACATATTGACTGTTTATTAGTATTTATAAAGCACATATTCTGCATGAGCATATTCTACATCCTACCCAATACCTAAACTGAACAACCACCTTAACTATTAATAAGCATTAAATTAGGAGTTTATTGAGGTAAAAGTCATAGTTAATGGTTTGTTAATGGTGGGAATTGGACCTTAAAATAAAGCGTGGCTGAAATTTTCATTCACATTAATTAAATTATTGGATTTTTTCTGAGAAAATTACTGGACAGCAATAAGCGTCCAGTTATACATAAAATTGTATCAGTAGCTAGCTGGCTAAAACTGTCGCACTAGTCTTTAATCTCTAGTGCAACATGTCATGTAGTAAAACATCCCCTAAGACAAATCAAACCTTGAAGGATAAGGAGCACAGAACCTGATGATCCAACTAGTGCAACAACAAAGCACCCCTTGCTCCACACACATAGTCCAAACATGTTTTTCCACACTGTCCTTTTCAAAACAAGCCATAATCAAATTAAGAGATTGTTTTGTTTGATAGCCACCATGTTAATGTGTGAATGTGTCTTGGATTCTCATGCTGTCAAACTATCAAATGCATGATTAATTCTAGTGTCAAATACTGTACTTCTGGGTTTATATAAAAGTGTGTTTAAACATCAACATGAAACGGCTTAGGACTTGTTTCAATGATTCAGAGTTGACTCTTTATAGCTTTATACACAGTGCACTTGCAGATTTAAAACATTGCAGGATGTTTTCATTCACTTAGAGCTGTGTTACACATTGCATGAAAGAAACATTGCAAAAATCCATAAGAGGGGCGCTGTTTGCAATTGTTTAGCTCCACCCCAGCACCTCCAGGACCTTGGCTGTTTACAGAGAGAATCATAAAGCCGTATCTTTCTTTTACAAATATGATAAAACGAAAGACTCTTTGGGGCTATGAAAGAGTCTCAAAAGCAACAACTGTAAAGGAGTAGATCACAAGGTGTGTTTGTTTTCACAGAGATTACTAGAACATGTTCAAATTTTCCAAAACAATCAAATATTGAAAACTTTTTTCAGCTGTACATCTTGGAATTAAATTAAATAAGTTAATGTGACCACTAGTCTAGAGCATTTTAGTCTGTTTGCTATGTTTCAACAGACGAGTTGGCGAACGCTGGGGATCATTTTATCATAGTATAAAGTAAAGCAGGTTTGACTGGAGTACTGAAATTTAATTAAGAACCCCATGTAGGGAAATTGATCAAACAGGCCTGACAACAAGTGCAAACAGCTGTGACAGCTATGAAGGTCTATGTAATTATATCAAATTTATACTGAACACAAAATGACTTGCTTCTAGTAAGAGCCTTCCAATGCAAAATCCGGTACACTCAAAAACGAAAACCTATAATCCATGAAATGAATGACTTAAAAAAAAAAAATCAACAAACTCAGTCATTTATTAGGGCTGGAGTTTCACCAAAAATGTATTTATTTCCTTATACACTCTTAATGAACAACATGCAATTGATAATTGATGTAAATTCTGCACTTCATCTTCCCAGGTTGCATTGCAGATTGAAGACCATCAGGAAGCACAACAATGCTTCCACAATCACTGAATAGCGATTTAGCCTAATGAGCTTCACAAGTCTTGCCAATGAGGTGTGAAATCAAGAGTTAAAAAAAACAGAAAAAAAATGGTAAATGAGTTTTTAATTTCATTGTTGCAAATACGGCAGATAGCTGTGTTAGTAATTGCCAAACAACTCAAAACAGCCGATTAGGAGAGACACGCTGACTTTGATGAGTTTAACTTGTTTGCATTGACTCCTGAAAGTTTTTGTGCATCGCAAGTGCCACCATCGCAGAGAAAATAATCATTTCATAACCTAGATAACACCCTGGAACATGGGGAGAAAGAAGTGACTAATCATTTTTCGCAAATGAGGTAATTATTTTGGGTTAATGGACTGAAATGCTTAAAGCCAAGAGGCCTTGCTGTCTAAAACACTGCCACATTTTCTCGGATTATTATGACTCATTTATAATTTAATCATGAAAACAACTCATTAACATTAATTTGAATAATACATAGTTCCAAGTGGCACATATGATACAATATCGGCTAATTATAATTATTAAGCAAGCTTTTAAATGGCCTGTTACAATGGAAAGTGCCATTTAACTTGGGCTTAATGGTCATTTTTTATTTAGTCAATTTATTTTAATGACAACTCTACAGACGCTGTCAATGCGCAATTCAATCGCTCTTCCGTTTTTCTCATTCTAAGATCCTGACACGTCCTTACCAAACAAAATATAGCTAATATGAAGCATGTACATGCATGCAAAATAATAATCTACCTAAATTACCGTGTCTTCATCCCTCTCATTCACTCCCATTGACTCGGTCTCCGTGGAGACACTGCTGAGCTGATGCTCTTTGAAGTCTTCCTTCAGGCTCCTTTTTAAATATCACCCATTTTGTGGAAGCAATTGAATTTTCCTTGGCAATGGTGTGTTAAACATTAACCCCGCCAGACCCATTGATATTCCGAACGCGACGCTCCGAGTTACTGTTCCTTTCTTCCCAAACTCCAGCCCCAGTTCCCAGAGCACAGTCAGCGCATTGGATGGGCTTTAGAGTCTGTTTCTCACTGCGCTGGATTCAGTGAATATTACAGCTCTTTTAAAAGGACTTCAGTTAGAGCTGAGCGATGATACTTTTAACATCAAAAAGCTGCGGCGCAAAATCCGGTTTTCTGGCAGGACGAACAACGCGTGGCCTTTAGAGATCAGACTACAGAAAACCACTCCGCAAAATGGTGTGAGCTGCAAAGTGTTTAATACCCACAGGTCAGTTTTCAGGTCCTGTGATAATTCCACGTCTTTGGTTACATTGGATTACATTTGACTGGTCCGTATGAACCAATGGGCAAAATGACAGCGCAATAATATTTTTCTAAATAATGTTACCATTCTTATCACTCAGCATCTGTAAATTCATGCATCAATTCGGATGGGACGACTACATGTGGGCTTTACATGTGATGTGGCGATGTGTGTCTTATGTGATGTATTTTTGATGAAAGTTAATATCAGCTATCAAAGACATCTGCATTTAGATAAGATTAGATTTCTCAGAGGACCACTGAGTTTGCAGAAAACAGTGGGCAATTTGCTCCAGAATTTTTACACATGTTGTTTGAGGAAAACACTGATTTGGCAGATTCAGATGGCTTTAATAATCACAAAGTCTGTCCAGGAAACACAAATTTCTTGAACGTCCCATGGGAAAACTAGTCCCATCTGGATAGGGCTTATGATAGGACTGCAGAAACTAATCATTATTTATACAGTATTATATACACAGTATATACAAAGCCTTCTCTGCTGGCCTAAACACAATCAAAATCACTGAGTAGTTTTGATATATTTTCCCATAAATGTGTATTAAATGATCTTCAATACTCTATTCTCTTTATTTCATAGCTTTTCTCTTGGATGCATTTCTTCCAATAGTGAATGTTTACATTAGAGCTTTTATCCAATCGCATTTTAACAATCGTGTTGCCAGGGTCATAGAAATCTGCCCAAGGCCTTTAGAATTAACATTGCAGGTGTCTGTATCTTAAAATCAGTGGTGTAAAGCACGCTGCCACTGGACTCTAGAGCAGTGGAAATGCATTCTCTGGAGTGACGAATCGCACTTCTCCATCTGGCAATCTGATGAACAAGTCTGGGTTTGGTGGTTGCCAGGAGAACGGTACTTGTCTGACTGTACTGTGCCAAGAGTAAGGTTTGGTGGAGGGGGGATTATAGTATGCGATTTTCAGGAGCTGAGATTGGCCCCTTAGTTCCAGTGAAAGGAACTCTGAATGCTTCAGCAAGACAAGACATTTTGAACAATTCTATGCAATTCCATGCACCAGTGCACAAAGCAAGGTCCATAAAGACATGGATGACAGAATCTGGTGTGGATGAACTTGACTGGCCTGCACAAAGTCCTGACCTCAACCCGATAGAACACCTTTGGGATGAATTAGAGCGGAGACTGAGAGCCAGGTCCAATGTCAGTGTGTGACCTCACAAATGCGCTTCTGGAAGAATGGTCAAAAATTCCTAAACCTTGTGGACAGCTTTCCTATTAGAGTTAAAGCTGTTATAGCAGCAAAGGATGGACCGACGTCATATTGAACCATATGGATTAGGAATGGGATGTCACTTAAGTTCATATGCAAGTCAAGGCAGGTGAGCGAATACTTTTGGCAATATAGTGTATATAGCCAAGTTTAAGATTCTGTAAGGATATCTGAGTCTCCAAACTGAGCCGTATAAAGGGTCTCTTTTGGCTGCAGAGGCAAACCAATGAGGAGACTCGGTGTGAAGATGATAGTCATATGGTATGTTACGTTAAACCACATACAATTTTCTTTACCACCTTGTATGAATTATTTTAATGTTACTTTCTCTAGGGTGACAGTAGGAGTCATTTTCCCAGGACGTGTCCTGGCCAGGATTCCGATATTGTTGAAGTATCTAAGTTTTTGCTTTGTTTGCATGCAGAACGATCGGTGTATGACATTAGTTCCTTTTCTTTTTTTGAAAATGCTTTCGAGGTACTTTGAAACAAAGCAATACAGAATCCTGGCAAAGTTCAGTGTAATTTCATATATATAAGGATTTGATATTTAATATTGCCTATTGTGTGTGTATTTCAGTTACTGAAACATTTTAGCTAACAATAACACTTTTATTACTTATGCTGGGAACGTAAGTGTTTATTTTACTTTTTTTATGGCATTCTTCTTAAATTTATACCAATATGCAAATAAATATTGGAATGTTTGTAAATAAATATCATGAAGATGTATTTTACTCACTCTGCATGCCTAAATATAATACAAATGCACAGTTTATGTCCATTATATCCAGTATACACTTATATATCAGTGCACATTTAAGTTATGCAAATTGTATTATTATTATTATTATTAAATTATGCAAATTGTAATGAGAAATCATGCACAAATCATAAATCTGAGAGAGAAAAAGCTCATACGGAGCATCACCAGAAAAGCGTTCCCTAAGCTTCACTCTTATAGAGGTGCTTGGGTTCATGTAGCAATGACTGAGGCGTCAAAAAAGCCACTGATTCTTTTGCTACGTCTCAAAACGGCATCCTAGCATCCCTTGCTGCAGTCAGGCTGGCTGCCATAGCGACTGTAAAAGCAAAGACCCGGCATCACAAAGGTTAGTCTGATCCCTCTCAGACAATGAAGTGAAGCTGACTTCACAGTGTGTGTGTCCGACATGGATTGTCTCCTGTATCCTCTAATCCTGTTCTCTAAGCTTCCTACCTGCCAGCGTGAGTCTCCAGTTCTATTAGACACAGACAGCAGACAGGCTGATGGGAGCTGTTAGCATGAGATGTCCTCAGAACTACTGCAGCAAACAGACAAAATCAGAAAACAATCCTTTGTGTCTGCTGTCTCAAAGCTGCTTTTTACCTACTGTTATATTGATATATATTTTTAACTAGTCTGCATGCGTGTATGTTATGTGTGTGCTTGTGTATGTGTATATGTTATACACACACACACACACAGAGAGAGAGAGAGAGAGAGAGAGAGAGTATATACAGTACATATTAGATCAGTAGATTTAAAACATGAATTGCCTTTGATGTAAGCTGAATAATATGTATAATTAGCTGAATTTAAATTAGTTGCTTAAATGCATATATATTATACCTACTACTCAAATAGCAGCTAATTACAATAAGCATTAATATAAATGGGTTACAATTGGTCCTAAGTTGGAAACTTGAAAATCTTTTGTCTTTAAAAAAAAGTAAAAAAAATGTATGCAATTATATTCTAGTAACTGCAGTTAATTCTTATATTTAATATTTTTTCGAATATTTGTCCACAAATTTGTCACTAACAAAACTCAGTAATAATAATATTTGAATTAGAAGGGTTATTTTGACTTTTCAATATTTAGCTTTCATCTAAATTATAAACATTTTTTGCTATTTTCTAAATCAAAAACAATTACATTTTAACAATATTTCAAATATAATTTATGAGATTTGTTGCATTTTGAAACCAAAATGCAGACAAACTGTATTTTTTTTCCTTTTTTTGTCTAAGGTGCTATAATGCTGTAATAAAACATTCTGGGTCAATTTAACCCTCGGTAGGTAGGTGTGTGTGTGTATGCATGTGTGTTTTGGTTGGCAGTTAATTAAAAATCTCTTTCAGTGAGCTTCAGCTTACATCAGGTAGATGTGAGATGTTCTTTCTCTCACAAGACTGTGGGTTGTGGGAGGATGTGGAGGTACAGCACATTTAGGTCTACAGCCACCTGATCGAATCCTCTGGCACAACAACAGCTGCTCTGCTACCAAATCTCAGACTTTCAAAGGCAGTAATAAAACTATGAGTATGAGTGTATGTACCCAGATGGGGTACTGAAAAATATTTGGTGCTGTACTTCATTGCGTCACCAAATGAAGGACTCATCCACACTTCAAATTTTTTTGAAAATCATTAATTACAGATACAGAAAAATCTGCTTTTGAAAACCTCTTTGCTGTACAGCACATTTTTAATTGATGATATTTAAATATCGCTTTTGATATAACACTGTGCTTGTGTGAAGTCAGACACGAGTGGATGAGCACATACTACTTGTCTGGAAGTGAGTGCTAGAAGTGAACCTTTAATATAATTTTACTATGTTTCAGGTTCATCTTCTTTGTTATCTTAATGTCTTTGTCTCTAACAAATGTTGAAAAAAGTATACGTTGTATATGTTGTATATGTACATGTGTATATGTTGAAAAAAGATATACTAAAGCAGCTTCCAGTGCCTCAAAACAACTTTAAATTGTTCAACTTTAGCAGGTTTTTAAATCAACACTGTCACTCAGTAACATGCCTTCATGAAAGTATATGCATATCATCATATAATAATAAGTACAAACAGGTGCATAACAAATGAGAGAAACAAATGAAATAGATAGGTGTATGTAATCTGCAAGCTCTAATATTTACCTTTAATTAAAAGTTATTATAATAGTTATAGTCCCTTTCATGAACACCAGGAATGAAAGAATAAAAACATTTCGCAGGCAAAAAATAAGGCTTTGTCTTCATACGTTTAAACTTGAGCTCATCCTTCAAAGACTTGAAAGACTTTGTAGTATGACGACACATGTAGTATGCGAATAAAGCCAATATTTCTGCACGCTGAAGCATGATTTAAACGATGAAAAAAAGGCTTACTTGCTAGGAATTACACTATTCAGAGAAGATGGAAATACAACTCACCTAATTATTCTCTCTTTTTACTCATCCTTGTCCTCGCTGTGTTTAATTCTTTCCTCATTTCCTCCATGCAGGACATCCGTCTCACTAAAATATGAAAAAAAGAAAGCATGAAATCAAATGCATGTTAAGCAAAAAATTTTTTTTAGGTTTTTTTAGGCAGCGGTAACATATTTACAGTGCAATATATTATGTCAAAATTAGGAAATAATTCAGTCAATATTGAAATCATTTCAATGATTTCTACAACAATTTAATGATTTATGAGGCTCTCTGTGAGTAGTAAGGACCTTATTATTATACATGTGTGTGACTGTACGTGTTTGTGTATGCATACACTACTATAAAACAAAAAAAAATGTTAGGATTGATGTTATGATGTATACATTTTAACATGCTCTGTTATCAGGCATCGAAGCGAAGCCGTTTTAAGCTGTTCACACGGCTGAGTCCACCATGAATAAATTCACGTAGCTTTGAACATTTGAGCAATTTCGGTAGTTTGGTGCTCTATTTATTCATCTAGTATTCATGCGTGTGTGTTTGCGAGTACAGCAGAAGGCTGTCTGTGGGCTAGGCTTGCATAGTGAGAAAATCAAAGCAACAAACTGACAGTTCAGCTTCCAAATGCTCTCGCCAGGGACAGAAGTGAGGGGTAAAAACATGAAAGCGATAGGCAGACAGAAAGAGAAAGCGCACGCCATCCAGAAAAGAACTAGTGTCGACCTTTTATTTTATGCCTAGTCCCTTGAAAAACACTGTTCTTGAGTTCAGGTTCCAGACGGAGTACACGTGTAGCGTAAGTTCCTGGTACCACCTGCAGTCATGAATGGGATATTTTAAGTTACTTCCAAAATTTTTGCATGCCGTCACTTAACGAATCTGCTGACACACACCGAGCAGCGTTCTTTGTCATGGGAACATCCCAGCTGAAGATAATGAGGAAATTACATCGATCCTTTGACAAGTGGATACCAAATGACTAAATAATGGCACGCACGTGCTCTGCTCATTCCAAAGTTCCCACTAACAAGAGGATAAGGATGATCACTTTAATTCGAAAAATGTCGTCTGGTACACGATATGCATAGAGGTGAGGAGCTCCGGTTCAAATTCAAATGTAAGTACGGTTCAAATCTGTATAAAAGGAAGTTGAAATGGCATGGTTGCATCAACAAATTTGTTATTATATCAGTTTTGCATTTGTTTACACTATTGGGTAGGTTTAGGGTTGGATTTGGTGTAGGGCAAATTTCCAACATGATAGAGCATTAGCTTTTAGCAACAGTACACAAATATTTTAATTCAGAACCTCCGCGACAATAACACAGTAACATATCAACAATAAAAATGTGCCAGTGGACATTTCTCTCTTTTAGGGTTGGATCTGGTGTAGGGCATATTTCCAGCATGATGCAGCATTAGCTTTTAGCAACAGTACACGAATATTTAACTTCTGAACCTCCGCGACAACAACATAATAAAAATGCAGTAAGGTGTGTAAAAATGGTGTTGCACAAAAAGCGCGCAGAGGTACATATTTTTATGACACCAGGCTGGTCGGTAGACGGACACCTTTTCAGACCATCTGTCACTTTGTGCACTGATGCTTTGGCTTCTTTAGCAAATAACTATATTGTGGAAAAAACTGTAAAAATCAGCTGCAGTTCTTATCATCCTAGCTGGGATTATCTGTTCATGCTATACACTAATCATCCACAACATTAAACCCACTGACAGGTGAAGTCAATAACATTGATTATATCGTTACGACAGAAGGCAGTGCATTGCGGTTTACAGTGTATGGGGCTGCATAGCTGCAGACCAGTCTCAGAGTGCTCATGATAAAGCTTATCCATCGCAAAAGGCACCTACGATGTCGATGTGAGCATCGGAACTGGACCATGAAACAATGGGAGAAGGTTGCCTGATCTGATAAATCAAGCTTTCTTTTAGATCAGGTGGATGGTCGGGTTTGTGTGCAGTATTTAACTTGGGAAGAGATGGCAATAGGATGCACTATGGGAATAAGGCAGGCCAGCAGAGGAGAGGAGATGTTATGCTCTGGGCAATGTTCTGCTGGGAAAACTTGGATCGTGGCATTTATGTCGATGTCACTTTAACACATACCACCTATAGATTGTTGCAGACCATTGTTGCACTGGCCTACTTCAGTGGGATAATGCACACTGACACACTGCAACAACTCTTCAGGAATGGTTTGAGGAACATGACAGAATTCAAGAAGAATTCGAGGTGTTGCCTCGCTTTCCAAATTATGAACACTGTATGAACACTTCATAAATATGTAACAATGAATGACGACATCTGCAGATGGATTGTGCATGTTTGGTGTTCCCAAGGTGAGATGCAGGATGAGGTAAACAGATGGTTAGGAGGAATTATTGGCAGCCCTCGTAGAGGACGGTTTATATAGTAGTTATATAGTAGTCTCGTGAATGCGCAAAGACTGGCGTAGAAGAGAAGAAATTGATGAATAAAGTTATTTTTGTTTTTGTTTTGTTTTTAAAAACACAAAATGTATTCCCATGGACTACTTTAACAATGTCTTACTACCTCTCTGGCCTTGAATGTGGTAGCTGCAATTCTTTCTATGCAGGGTCAGAAAGCTCTAGGATTTCCTCAAAAATATCTTAATTTGTGTTCCAAAGATGAAGGTCTTACTCATTTGGAAGAACATGGTGTGAACTTTACCTTTCATTATAGTATATTGGAAAATTGGAGTCAGATATGTTGGGATTCCCTAGGGCAGGTGCAGGAACTTGTATACCTTGAGGTTTAATTTGGATGCAAAAGTGTTCCAAATGATTGGAACAAGCCAATAAATCACTTGTATTGATTAATGGTCATAACAATTAATCAAATTGTTATGCAGCAGAAGGCAAGTATGTATGGTGGTGTCACTATCTATCTATCTGTATGTCTATCTTTCTATCTATCTATCTGTATGTCTGTATGTGTCTCCCTTTGTCTTTCTTTCTCACTCTCTTTTTGCCCCTGCTGTTGGGAGCGATTTCAATTTCACGCTCAGCTGGGACACATCATCCACTCCAGCTTCACACCTCCCCGTCAGCATGCTGTGGGCTTCCACCAACAAGTTCAATCAACATCAACAACACATGGTATGCAAGGAAAGATGAACACCTATTTATATGCATATGGTTATTATACTCGCTAGGTGGCTGATGGTGTCTTACAAATGTGGTTATAGACGAATGCATGACAGCCTAAATAGAGCTTAAGTCTTACAAATATCTTGAAGGTCAGGCTACACCTGAAGCCTAGGAAAATATGTTGAGAACCTATAAACGGTTCACATAAGTAAGAGAAAGGCAGAAATTCTGAATAAAAATATGTAGTTTCAGTATACTATCTACATACTATATAAGATGTATGTGAGATTAGGATTAGCATATCCCATAATATGTTCGAAATAATATGGCAAAGGTGCCCAGATGGCTTCCAATTTTGTGTGGATTTTCAAAGTGTACATCTGTGCATGATTTTAGACTAATATCTTCCATAAAACCTTGCATTATATATAAACAGTACATCTCAATACTTACATAAAGGACTATTAAACCTGAACTACATTGAATATGCTTTTCAGTGTATATTCATATTTGAAAATACATTTTTTAATAGACATGTAAGTCAATACGGAGAATGTTGTCAGATCATCAATTTTTCTGCCCCACGTCAATTTTTTTCCCCTTAAACTCTCACCCTGGCCCCTGAGGAGAACGGAAAACTGATACACTCTCAATGCCCGTTTAATGAGGATTGCGAATGAACTTTAGCATTGCCCTCAGACTAAAGTGAAGATTGAGTTTCAGTAGGCATGTCTGTAGACAGGTCGTGTCTGAAGAGGTGTCCGCCGCATTAGTGACCCTTATGACTTCAGTAAAACGTACTCTTTCGCCATGGCACTGCCACGCTCATTCATATTCACAAGTTCCTCATGAATTATGCATTATTATGTAAAAATAAAGATTAAAAAGAGTGGAGAAATTGGCTGTGATCTATGCAAAATATACAGAAAGAGAGATGGGATGGAAAGAAAGAGAGAGTGCTGGGAGGATAGGGTGACAGGAAACAAAAAGACACCTTATCTGAAATCTACAGTGCTGTGGTGTTATCTTCACGATCGAGTTGAATGCTTGAGTTGTCCACTTTAACATGCATCAGCATACTCAACCTCTGCAGTTCAACAGGAACCAGAAACCAAGACGCTGAGCTACAGTTTATTCTAATGTAATTCTAGCAGAACAACGTGGTACAGTTGGAAAATGAGCAAGAAGGTTATTGAAGATGCAATCAGGTGTTTTCAACTTTCGTGTCCTAGGGGTTGATTTTTTTATTAAAACTGTGGATTTTCATATGAAGAAACTGTCTTTGAAACTTTTTACCTATCCTTCATCAGCTACATTTACACAAATGCTTTTATACTCCCTTGTTTCAGAACTAGACTTTTGATCTTGAAATAGGAAAATATATATTAAAAAAAATGAATTACTACATTCAAAAAACTACTATGATCCTATTAATGTGAAAATGATTTGTTTGTAAATTCTTCAAATGGACACAAGGTTTCATACATTTCCACCACACCAGTCAATATTAAAATGTTTTTTTAAATAGTTAACTTGTTTAACTAAATCAACGGTGTCTTTGAAGAGTTTGATATGAAATACGACTTGATGTAAACATCATTTCTGAGTAGAACGTTTAACGGTACTTTGTCCAGTGAAGCTATATTTTCATAATGCAAAAGTGAGTGAATATTATGTAATCATGTGTATTTTGTATACATACAATTGTGTCTATGAATTTTGCTTTAGCAGGAGAAATGAGTCAGCCATGCTAATATTTAAAATGTTTTTTTTTTTACTACTGGTGGAAAGGCATGTAGTAATACAGCTTTAGTTGTATTTGTTAAGCCAATACAACTTTAGAGAATGTAAAAAGTGGTTTTACAGTTTATTTATAGTCCAAAATTGCTCAAATAAACGCTATAATCCGCATGTAGCATTGTCGTATTAAAACAGCAATGTGATGTGTGGCCTTTTGCTTCCTGTCTTTTTCACCTCATTTTTCTCTTCTACAAACTGACCCATATCTGGAACAGTCAGCATCCATGAGGATTATGGGTGATAACCATGTACACACGCAGACACAAATGAACACGCACGCACACGTACACAATCAAGTTTTGCTGATTGTCTGTGCCGTGCCCTTCGAAAGAGGATTATAGTGGCCGTGAATTATTGACAAAAAAGAGACTGGATTTAGATTTCAGGCCAGCCAGGGCTAAACAGGAAAGAGAGGGAGAGAGAAAGGTCATCCAAGACCAGTAAGCAGTTAGAGGCGCTATGTATTTGGTTTTCCTTGGGGTTTTTGAGCTCTCCAAGTAATGAGCTCAATTACAGCACTCATGGAATCCTTCCTGATGGATCAGCAGCTGTCAGTGATTCGGGTGAACACCTACAATCGTGGCAGCTCAGGAAGAGTACAATCCAATATCCATCAGGTCTCTGGGGGCAAAAGCTTTTCAGACGCCATTGCTTTTTTCCCCCTCATAATTGTAGTCTTCTGGGTACAATCACTGCTGGGCAGCTGTGCACTCATGTGGAAGAGTGGCTATCCCACAATGCACTTTGAGCCTTCACTTTGACACCTGATGTCAAGAAATAACCAGATTTAAGCCATTTTAAAGGCGTCTACGTGGATCAGAAAGCTTAAGGAGAACCTGGTAGGCTGGGAAAGGCTTAGCTCCCTGTTGAGTAAGCAAAAAGTGGCCTCAGGAGAAATTTGCAAGTGAAATTTTCTCAGCACTCCAGTGTGGATTTGTTTGGCAGGCACCAAGCTGGGCAACATAAGAGCACAAGTCAACAATTACATGTCACATTTATCACTTTACCAGACTTGTGATTTCAACTTAGTTAAATGAAAAAAATCGTATACTGTGCCTAATGCAGAGACCAGGAATCATCTAAAAAATAGCATCCATATAGAATACCCCAGCAACTCCTAACGACCACTTAGTAAAAGCCTATATATCATCCTTGATGGTTGCCCTAACAACTAACAAGAAAGGCCCTCTGCAAACATCTAAAATAAACTGGCACCCACTTAGCAAAACTCCAGAAAAAATATTGAAAACCCCAGCAACAGCTTAGCAACCATCTACAACCCTAACAACCAGCAAGCAAACATCTTTAAGAACCCAGCAACCACTACAAACCCATCATTTCCGTCATTTACGTGACAAGGCTTTCCCTCCAGTTACAGAAGTTTCCATCATTTCAGACGAGATTTTCTGCCGTTGACAGAATTTTCTGTCATTTTCATTTTTTTATGCGATTATTTATTTTTCTGGCTTTCCATGTTTTAACTGGTGTATGGTAGGAAGTGCTATTGACATTTGAAACACAGATAAAGAAGCGGCAAAAACAAGCACATGCATGGGCAGATGCATATGATAAATAAAGAAATGATCAAACATTAAACAACACCCTACTGTTTTTGGGATATTAATGAAAGCAATTTACTCTCTGTTTTGAATTGGTCATTGTTTCATTGTCTTGATCAGCGTGATTTATTTTAAACAAATGTTGCTTTTTAAGGAAACACATTTAAGTGTTGATAAAAAGAATGCTTAAAGCTACAGTACACGTTTTTTTTTAATTATTATTTAAAGCAGGGGCTCTGATCATTCTTTTAAAATATTGCACGTCCAGATATTCATACAGCAGAGCAAAATAGCTCAAACAAAATCTTCTTTTTTCAAAACCATTAAATTTTTGTAAAAGATTTCAAACAAATACAAACACGCATTCTGTTCTCTACCATTTCAAAGAGAGGCATCTGTTGAGCCAGAGGCCTTACTGCAAAAAGGAAAAAAAAAGGGGCATGGGATGCAGAGCCAGAAAACACACGCAGATGCTTACTCACAAACAAATACGTGCATTCCAACAAACAGATCACAGCACTTCTGCGTCAACGCTAATTGTATTCTGTTGATACGTAGCATAATATATAGACATTAACATTCAGAATACACACCCCACTGTTCATGATCCACTGCCTCGCATTCTCTAAACACATGCATCACTCACATACGGCTTCTCTGGTGTGCATGGGCAAACACAAACTGCATCTACACACAAGAGTATGCCACGGTTTTTTTAGGAACTTTAGGGCTAAAGCACTCTAATGTAAATCAGGCCACATCAGCATGACGTTTGCACATCCACAGCATGAAAATGAGACGTGGCTGCGCGCGCGCGCACACGCACCGAGGATGCAAACTATGCGTGCATCATGTAATAATAAATAGATGACAAATGGCATAAAAATACGAGAGATATAGCACGAGCACAAAATGAACACAGTGCATTTACACTGTATATAGAATCAGAATAGCAGAAGAAATGAAAGAGGCAAATGTTGTAAGCTGGGTTCACGGGTCAATGTTAAGTAGCATGTGAGCTAACTGCTTTCTTTACGATTGAGTCAGTGAATCATTTATTCAAACAATTAGTTCAAACGCAACAAATGACATTCAAAAAAATGATTGAATGATTCCGAAAGTGCCTTGAAAGTTCAGAGAAAAGCGGCAAAAAAAAGTGTGAAAAGTCGCAAATACATAAAACCACATACACTTGCTTCATATAACACACTTGCGGTAAAGCGTTATTAAACCACTCTTAGAGATCAATACAAGACCTCTAATTGCATAAGATATCCATTTCATCTAATATGTCTTTTACAGAGATCATTCCGCTCAACAAAGTCAATCGTTATCCAATCAACTCACTCCTTTTGGAATTAACACACGAGAGGAAGACTTGCGTGAACTCTCTCTCTTCAAAACGAAGAGTGAGGTCTGTGCGTGTCTTGCATTTAAACGAAAAAAAAGGACGGCTAAAATACCATGAGGCAGGAGAACGCCAAGTTAATTAAGGTTTAATTTTAGTCGATTAGCCTGAGAGAAGATACACCCTGAGACTGAACCATCGTAAAAAAATAAAAATAAAAAATAAAGAAAAAATAAAGAAAATGAGGGATGGCTAGCTTGATAAGCTAGGGGGAGAATAGAAAGTAGCACAAGAACAATGCAAGTAAACATGCAAGTACACAAAAATATATTTATTCAGTTTTGTTATATTGTAAGGATCAAGTGAAATAATGTTGCATTTCTCTAGTCACTAGTGTCCTTTATTGTTTATTATTTCTTAAATATAACATGCATGTTTGCATAATAAATATATGTACATATAATATGAAGCATAATAAAATATACACAAATATGTTCAGAATATATAATAATTAAATGTGATTAATCATTTGACAGCACTAATCCTGTTTGTGTGTGTATGTGTGTGTGTGTGTATACAGACACACACACACATACACACACACACACATGCCTGGTAAGTGTGCATTGTTAAAACTTTGCATTCCAAATTTATGGACATTTAATATGAAATTTCAATACATACATCTTTTTTTAAACGTATGCAACTGTAAGCTGCAGTTATACTTCACACATACCAAAAAAAAACCACACCGAATCTACAGCTGCTAGATTAAATCTGTAACATGATCACACATACTGTACACACTTTCAAAAATCACTGGATCACGAGTAAATGGGAAAATACATGCATTTGCTCGAAACCATGAGCCTCTTACAACTAAATGATTTAGCATGATCAAACGACTGGTGTGTTTATCTGGACATGCGAGCGTGTATACAAATGTGTTTGCAGCCTGTATACTAGTATATTAGCACAGAGCTATCAATCAGAACGGGTCAGTAATGCCATTTCTCATACGCTGGTGGTCTCTAAACCCGAATCCCAGTGGGCAGCTAGTCTGCGTGACATTCTAATGAGGTTAAGCCATCCAGATTTATTAAAGTAATTGCCATATCTCATCATGATGACAGGGTTGCAGCGGTGACAGAAGCCATGCCTCGTGATGGATGATTGCCCCATTAAATATACTCCATCAGATGATTGCTGATATTTGTATGCGAGAATTGTTTAGATGAATCTTCAAATGATATTAAAGTAGCTGTGTATATATATTGTTGAAATAAACATTTTAGCTTCAATTTCATGCGATGCTTCAGAAGTGTGTGTGAAGCTGGAAGAGACGTCACTATGACCTTTAATCTGACTTTAAGCATGCTGATTACTAAAGATCACGAGGGGAAAGGTTAGAGACTGTGTGTGTGTGTGCTCTTATGATTCAGTATGCAACATTTATGAGTCACCTGGCATCATGTTTTATTAAAGAACTATGCATTTAGCAATCAGCACTGCAGAACGCATCCATTATTTTTTTCAAAATATATCAAAAACATCTCAGTAACAGAAAGTGAATAACATGCCCTTTTTATAAAAAAAATTAGTGGCCACATTAAAATAGTTAGAAAATTAAATTCACAGTGTTTCTTTAATGTAAAAAGAAAAGGGTTTAAAGTTCAAATAATACTATGAATACTTTCAAATAATCTATTTACATGACATGAAACATAACAACATAATTTTTTCTGTTAATTTTAAATTAGTTATTATTTTTATACCTATTACTTATATTTGTTTCCTATGTGCTTTGTCATTTTAGTTACAGTATATAATTTAATATATATATTATATTCAATATTATCCAATATAATAGTGTCATTATATATATTTGTAAAATGAATATACATACATAGTTTATTTTAATCATTGTGTGTGATTTAGTCATTTTTATTAGTTGTATATTAGTTTTTTCATACATATATACATGCATATATGCATGCATACTAATATATATATATATTTTTTTTTTTTTTTTTTTTTTTCTTTTTATTCCATTTAACAATTTTTAATTGTTAATTTAAGTTAACAATTACAACACTGGTTTATTTAATGAAAACTAGATTTATTTATTTATTTTTATTGTATTTATTTATGCATTTATGTATTTTTGATTGTGCTTATATCTGCAAATTCAGATATCGTACTCGTTTGACTACGTGACGTTTTGCTTACTATATAGTAGAGAAGCATGCCTATTCAGTTGCAGGGAGTGTCTTTATTAGCACACTGTAGATTTTATTGAAATTTACTTGATTGATTGAACAGTTATCCATCTTTTAGGGTATGAGAAGTAAAGAAATCCGATACAAGAATGAGACGGTGCTATAAAAATTACGTTTACTGGAATTTAATGGAAATAAAAAATAATGATACAGAAAACCAGAGAGAGGATATTAAAACCTGGATGTGCTCCATAGCTTCCCGTTCAGCTGGTCCCCACGTGCTGAGGATTCTGGGTAAAGCGACAATGCAGGCGCTAACATTGAACACAGAAAGAGTCACTTATCAGCAGAAGACGCTGACCTGAAAATGTCTCCCGCTGGTTTACAGCTCAGCGCGCTGCAGTCATCCCTTCTTTATAAACAAGATTACAAAATGGATTAACTGCTGTTTGTTAATCCATTCCAAGTGTGTCAATCGTGCTGGGACGCTTGTGCTGAAACCTCGCTTTCGAGCGCTGTAGGCCGGTTAAGGGTGCTTCTAGGCAACATCCGCACTCTCTTGAGCCTACAACCTGCTGCTATAGGTATAGCCTACATCATATTACTTTTAGCGTCTTATCTACTCTCTCGCTCTCTAATTGAATCATTGATGTTGGATCGACTTTTGCAGAGAGGAAATGTAAGGAGACTGATGCGATTATCTCTTTAACACTTGCTCTGTGGGTATGAGCGTGTGCGTGTGTATCTGAAGGCTCATATGTTTTTCATAGCTGCTGACAGAGATACATTGTTGCCCGAGGGCCGACTTTTCTCTGAAAGTAAACAAGTAAATAACAACAGATGAAAAAAGGAAGGAAAAAATGTGCACTCAGAGGTACTGAGTCATCGCCGCGTAACTGTCACTCAAAGCTACAGTCAGTGTGTCAGCAGCCGGAGAGAAAGAGCCATTAGCCTGCACTCTGGCCTGATGTTTCAGTTGTTACTTCAAGGAACCAAAGTAATCTAATCTCATTTGCCTTTTTGGTGTGTGTGTGTGTGTGTGTGTTTGCATGTGTGGTTTTTGGAAATTCCAAGAAGATATTTTATTAAAAAAAAAGAACAGCTTCGGCGCTTCCACACATATGTCTGACAAACAGTACACCGACTATGCTTTAAAATGTTATATTTGTGATTAATCATACACGTTTAAAAAGGTAAATGATATGTGATATTAAAAACTAGAGTAATGGCTGCTGAAATATATTTGATTGTTTTTACTGTAATTTGATCAAAAAAATTGCAGGGTGGATGAGCATTTAATGATTTCAAAATTTTGTATAGAGTAGTACATCAGTAAATAATTTATATAAATATTTTATCATGTACACTGCATGTGTTTATCTCATTATATATATGCAATGGACAATAACACATACAGTCTGTACAGTATAAAAACCATTAGGCCTATGGAATATCTCCATAAAACATAAAAACACGTTTGTGTAGGTGTGTGTGTGTGTATGTGTGTGTGTGTGCTCATGTCAAAAAAAAGTGTATAACATTTATCAAAAAAAAAAAAAAAGGAACTGAACGCAACAAAATATTACTATTATTTATGTTGTAATGTTCCAGTGTACTATTTAAGAATAAAAATTGGCTACTTTTACATGGACGTCAGGGGAATAAAAATTAATATGATATTGATGAACATTAACATCATAAATATATTGAGATAAAACAACAAGAGAATATAAATAAGATTAATAGAGGTGAGGATGCAATAAAACAGAGAGAGACAAATGGTTCACGCAGTGCCTTCACTCTGCAGGAATTTGCATGTGATTTGCATGTGATATGAATATGACCCTCCACGCACACATACACACGCAGTCAGCTGCTGTGTGCATACACAAACGTGTTTTGTCATCTACACAGCCAACAAAAGCTGCTACCTGAATCATCATCGCCAACATCTGCATTGAGTCTGTGCATAACCTAGATCCATTCATAATGCAGTCCACACTACGATCGCTTCAAAAAGAATAACACACAATAGCTTGATCTTATCTGGTCTCTGATGCATACATACACAAAAGCAGTCAGTGAGGACAGCGGGACGACAGCCACATCCGATCTGTCAATTCTCAGTCTCTGTGGATGCTCTGCGAGTGTGTGTGTGTGTGTGCGCGCGCGTCTGTGATCAGATCATGATCCTCCGGCACTGAATCTTGTCAATGCTGGTTAATCACTCTGACAAAAGAGGCCTAACATACAGCGGGGTTTCCAAAAAAAAAAAAGAGACCACACAAACAAACTGATGTAAACCTAGGAAGAAGGTACGTTTTGAACCAAATAAAGGTTACAATGTTTACAATAATTACAGATTTTACACTATTTTAGGTCTCTAACCGAATTGCAGTAGCCATGTAAACTCATTTAATAAAATGTTTCAAACAGCATCTAGTGCAAATCATGCCGAATGCTATGCTTTCACACAAACAAATTTGTGTTGCTCTACTTGTTGTAGTTTTTGATGATGCTTAAACGGAAAGTGAATTAAACAAATACCAAATTAGACATTTTGAAATTCACGTTCATTTTTTTAAATTGACCAATTTTCATTCAACATGTTATTTTGATAGTACAATTAAGGATGCGTTTTCTTTTTTGTTAAACCATAGGCAACGGGAGCATTTGCACTGCTAGTATTCAACTTTTGGAAAACGCAACACTTTCGTTTTATGTCACCCGTTGAGCATGTTTGGGATGCTCTGGATCAGCGTGTTCCAGTTCCTGCCAACATCCAGCAACTGCAACATGCAGCATCTCGGCAAAGGACAAGGGGTCCCTAACACAGATTTAGACAGATTTGTGAACAGTATTTGAGAGAAATAGGGATTTTAGTCTTACACAGAAAAGTCTTAGATCTTTGAGTTCAGCTCAAGAAAAATAGGGGCAAAAACAAAAGTGTTGCGTTTAGAATTTTGTTCGGTGTATATGGTAAGCCGCTGTCCATGGTACTGACTGAAAGTATACATGTGCATACATGCAGTATTGGAAATTAATTTGGATTTGGGCCAAAGTTCCACTAAAATATACATGCCCCCCAAGATATTGGTGCAAAAACGATCTATTAGAGCAATCACGATTAAAATGAATAAAGGGTGAAATGTAGCATTATATTTACAAAAGATTTGCTTTTTATGCAGGGTTCATATTGAGATTTATAACCAATCACACCAGTGACAATGAAAACATTTACTAGCCGTCAGTGTATACATTTGCTTTATTTGAAACAATGTTAAAAATACGTAGAATAATCTTTATAAATTCTCTTTTTAAAACGAGCTAAACAGAAAATGGTAATCCACATGCCCTCATTAAGCAAATGACAGATTGGAGAACGCGCAAATTAATGCCAACTGTTGATGATTTCATTTCAAATTTAATTTCACTCTTTAGCAGCTCATTTGATAAGTGACGTTTGGAGCTGGCGTCCAGGGGATTATGGGTTATTAGTTATCCATGTCAGTGTGTCAGAGACAGATCTGTAAAAGGGAAATGTCATCTGGAGGGAGTGAGTGTGTGTTTGTGTATGCCGAGAGAAAGACAAATATGGCTGACACATCACAGCAAACAAGCTGCAGATTACGTTTATGCACCAGATTTTCTTGAAAACACAGAAAAGAATGTTAGCGCAAAAAACAAACAAACAAAAGCATTTTATGCTCAATTATTTTCCCCAGTAATTTCCAGCTCCATGAACACTTTTGTGCCAATAACTGATCAGAACAACTTAGAAATCACCCAAAATACCCCAACCATATAGCAACATACTAAAACCAATCAAAACACCTCGAACTGGAACGTTCTGCAAAGCAAAGTACTAAAATCACCACAAACCCTGATATCATAGTTTAAAGGCCTGATTACACAAAGACCTTTAGTCTTTCAGTCTGTCAATCCAAACATTTCTGTGGTTGGCCTTTACGCAGATAATACTGCCATTACATTTTAACACTACGAAACGAAATATCACGGAGTTGAACAACATTTTCAAAAGATTAAGTGTTTTTTCATCTGACGGAGTTCGGGTTCCTTGCCACTGCCACCACTGGCCTGCTTAGTTGGGGTTTAAAAAGTATGTGGCATTCAGTAATATTATAAATTTGACTGCACTGACACCTTCGGATGCCAGCAAAACTTGCACATCTGGAAAATCAATTATCCGGCTGCTGAGTTGATTCTTTAGGATCTTAAAATAAGATAACATACATAAGTCTATAACAAACTTCGTTTAAGATTTCTCAATGGTATTGCAAAATAACTATTTCTTTACCCTGTTAAGATCAGGTCTGTTTTCATCAAGCCATTTTAGTCCATGATGCTTTAAATGCTGATGAGCCCTGCTGACCCCGCCCCTCGCTTCACTCAAGTGCCAAGCCTGTTACAGACTGTGAACTTCAGCCACAAAACTGGATGACTAGCACATTATTAGAAAATACTCACTTCTGTAGATGAAGCTTAAAAATAAAAGTAGAGCTGAACCTCTGCGTCTTTAACAATAAATGTCATCATCCAACAACTGAACAACTCAATCGAAGTCGACACAGTAGAGACTGATAACTGCTCACTAAGGGCGGGTTTAGGGTAATACAGCCTTGTCAATTAACTACTGTTGGAGCGCAGAACTACATCACTCTTCCAGGAATCTCAGAACCACTTGATTTGAGAAAGGTGATTTAAAAAAAATAAAACATTATAGGATGGATGTACACACTGCCAAAACACGTTTACGTTCAAACAAAGTGAATTTTCCATCCGATGACCCCTTTGAATATCTACTATACCACTATTGTCCGCATAGAACTCCTTAACAGAATTAAATTTCAATGGTATATTTGAAGAAGTTCACATCCCTTATTCTGTTATTTCCTGTTTATTACTGTGAAACAAATCTGAAGAGTGTATAAAACTCCATATAAAGATTACTTGACTTTTAACTTGACATTTTCCTCTTGAACTAAATCTCAACGCTCTAAGAAGTCCGTCGAGTGCACGCTTGCATAGATAAACAATTACACAATTGCATCTTGTGAAAACGGCCTTTTACTCTATGACTCACAAATGGTCACAGCTGCGTGGAAGTCTAAAGCGACTTCGTTTCGTCGTGTATTTGCCATCGAGGGGGTCTGTTGACTGGCTGGTGTGTGCAGAGGGCAGAGGCACTGACCTGCCGGGATGTGTGGAGCGAAGGGTGGTCAGCGGCTGCTCTGAAAAAACACACTGTGATATAGCCTTTACACACAGACCTCCTGGCATTTCTGGATCTTGAGCCAACACAAACACACACACACACGCATCCACTACTCATGACTGAAAATGTAAGCCCATATGCACGTGTAAATACAAACAAAAAAAAATATGCTCGCATACGCTGATAAAACTGCGACATTCATCCTGCAACACATGCAAAGTGTGAACATGCATGCACACGCACACACACACAACACAGCCATCTGTCAGACTCAAGTCCCCCCTGTGCTCTGGCTGTCGTAGATATAATACAGTCTGCCGATTGGCTAAATCTGTTACCACCTTATTATAAGACAGAGACTCGTGCTGAAAAAAAAAGCACTATAACTTCCTTTTTCATAGGAAGCAGAGAAACCAAAACACCTGAGGAGGACGGGAGAGATGACATTCAGGGAGAAGGACACGACAGGCGTTCACATTAAACTTTCAAACCTCTATAAACCCGCTTTTCACCTGAGTGCCATTTCAATCTCTCTCTATTTCTCTGCGTCGTCTCCTTCCATCTGTTTCGCGCACTTCTAATCGTTCATCTTCATCCAGCTTTCCCATCATTTTCCAGTTTGTGCCGTTTCCTCCGGAGTGCTGTTCAATAACGCTCTGAAATTTGACCTCTTACATCACATTGGCACACAGGCACTCATAGACATGGACTGATGGGTCCCTAATGCCCTGTTTTTGAATTAACACATTATTGCTTTGTAATAACAGTGCCAGAGTAAGTCAGAGAGAGTGGGAACGCTCAAAAGTCAGACTAGGTCAACGCCGGCAAGTGCAGTAGAAAAGAAAAATCTACTTAGTGCTATGATGTCAGCATAATATTTGCATAATTAATTGCGGTTAGTCTTTTTTTGTACATTACCGTTTTAAACTTTGGGGTCGGGGAGATGCTCTTATGCTCAAGGCTGCATTTATTTGATAAAAATACAATAAAACACTAAATGAGTGCAATTTTTGAGTTAAACGTTTTTTTTATAGAGGCTATATTTAAAGATGTAATTTATTCCTGTGATTGAAAACAGTCTTCAGCATCACATGACCCTTCATAAATCACTCTGAAATGCAGATTTTCTGCTTGAGAAATTTTATTATTTTATCATTTTTTTTGGAAAGTGTGATAAAGAGAAAACTCAGAAGAGCAGTATTTGAAATTAAATATGAACACTGACTTTTGATCAATTCAAAAAAATCATACAAAAGCATTTGAATGATGGTGTATACTAATTTACATTCTAAATTGTGGCCTAAAAGTCTAAAACCTACCTAAAAAAAAAGTGAACACTGCTCTTTTGCTGTACAGCAAACTCTGGTATTTCCTTCAGAAAATGCAGATCTTGTTTTGGGACGTGACCGAGCGTGCGTCGCCAGACGGTTCTGACTTTTTCAAGACTTTTATTTTTCTCCCGCACAAGTCTGAAATGGGCTGCCAAATTCAACAGATTTAAGTCATTTACTGTTTGGCACCACAATAAGTTGTGTTTACACATTCCCATGCCATATGTTAACACTCTTCTTTGAGGGTGGAAACATTTGATAGCCAAAAAATAAAACGGAGACTAAACCCCACTGGTGTGAGAGTTAGTTTGATGGTGTGTGAAAAAAAAAAGAGTTGTGTGTGTGTGTGTGTGAGGGAGAGTGACAGAGCTACTGCCAAATTGACAGCGCTGCAGGTAATCCTCAGCAAACAGGACGTAAGTAAATGTCAGCACAATTACACACACCTACACATTTACAAAATCAACAAACACCCAATGAGGGTTTGCAAACTGGCCTCCAGGACCACCAGGGGTCCACAGATCATTTAAACCGGAAAAAGTGAGAAAAACAATAGAAGTGTACAAATTGGATAAAAGCAGTACAATTTACATTTTTTTTATTCTGTTCATAAATAAACCAAGCAGTAAGAATAGTTCAAGATGATGAAAATGATACAATTATAGTTTTAAAATAAAATATTTGTAAGATTTGTAGATGTTTCGTTTGATCTTAAGTACGAAAAAAAACTATTTTTACTATTAAAATGACATCATTTATTCCTGTGATTTCAAAGCTGATTTTTAGCATCATATATATATAAACAAACATCCCTTGAAGTTGAGCCACTTTTTCACAGAAAGGGAAAATGAGAATGGAAAATTCTCTTTTTTATAAATATAGCATCTTTGTTGAGCAAAAAACTTCAGAACTAACCTTGAGAAACAAAAACGATGTTAAAAAACTGAAACTGCATTTCATGGCCCCTTTAACGCAGCACTGGCAAAATTGCAATACCGTCATTTTATGAAAATAAGAACAGCACACACACTTCTCTAAAGTACACTGGAGCTGACACAAAATACTTTTTGCAGATTACACAGACTCATACCATCACCATTGACTTACTATACATCCAAAAGAAAAAGTTTAAACAGGTTCTTATAGTAAATATAGTCGCTGTTCTCTTTCTCTGGTAATACTAGTTAGTTGGTTTCATGGGGATGCTGGGACTACTCATGCTAGAACAGTCCATGTAAATGTCAGTACGCCTACAGTTTGCGTACATCTATGTGTGTGAACCCAAGCACATTTATGTGTGTTCTGCAGGCTGTGAAATTAAATTTGGCGTTTTTATACGACCCCAGCATGTCGGAGAGCCGCAAGTATATAGTGGGAGCGTTACATCTACATCAGCACTTCTCATCTACCCCTCCTTAACATTTTTATTGCACGCTATTCCATCAACATGAAATGCTTCTTAAACAAATGCAGTCTATAACCAGCACTCTCTCTTCACTTTACTCTGACTGTGGCGTGAGTAACAGAAATGTTTAACATTTATATTCATTGTCTGTGTCAGGCGGATGGATAGACCTTTTAAAATATCGCTTCTAAACGCAGCTTGTCCTACTATCCGCTGCTAGAGAATGAATGGCGGCATTAGAGCTTCATCTGTGTGGGTTTGTAAATCAAACGGGTTCTGAATGCCTGCAGCCACAAAAACACAAAGCCCTACAGATGTTAGAGGAGACTACTGTACTGTATAGTTACTGTACACATTCTAAATGGAACAGTTCATCCAAAATTCTGTTCAGTTAATAACCCTTGCGTCGTTCCAAACTTGTACGTGTTTTTTTCTTGTGGAACACAAAAATGAGAAGACTTAGAAAGTCCATGCTGCCCTTTTCTATATAATGAAAGTGGATGGGGATTATAAAATATAAGAATGCACAAAAATTGCAATTCTGTCTGATGCGGACACTGATGAGCCAAATACTATTTTATATTCAATAACCAATACATCTTACATTTTTCTCTAATACAAAATCTAAAAATCATAGAATTTATCCATCACATTACAAAATGCAGTATGAAACTGATATTCATTTTGCTGAATATATATTTAACTACACGGCGGTGTTATCATTATATTTTATATAGTCTTTTTTTATATATATTTATATAGTTTTTTCAAAGAACAGATGACAACGAAAATAATTTATATATGTAAAAATGTAGAACTACAAATGAGCATGAACAATTAAATACTCAATATCATCTAATATACACCATATTTAATATAAAAAGTCATACAAAAGCAGACTAAAACTAAATGAAGTCTCTTTTAAGGGAAAACTATAAATAGCTTTACACATACCTATTTATAAACTATATAAATAACTCTTTCAGGTTTCTTAGTACATGACAGAGAATAAATAATAACAGAATTTTCTTTTTGAGGTAAGCTATCCATTTAAATCTGCTCTCTGCTTACTGCCTTTCTTTCTTTGTCTCTTTCTTTGATCGCTGTCCCGCTTTATTTCTATCTGACCAACAGGTCAAGTCTATCAGTGACAAGGTATGAAGTCTTTTTTTTTTCTTCTCAAGAAAATTCTGAGAAAAATAGAGGATAGAGGAAGGGATGGAAAGGTAGAGCAGGGGGAGACAGGGTCCTTATGAACATCACAGCATGAGGTGAACCTCTTTTATCAGTATCAGGTACCTGTGTATCTGTGTTTCACAGCTGACTAACTACACCAAAACACAAGCCATGTTGCTTTTATCCATCTAGATAACATCCGGTTACAACATATTATTAAACCCACATTTAAAGTACATGTTTTCATTATTAACAGAGTGCAAATTCAAGCATTTTTGTATACTTATATATATATATATATATATTGATCCGTCCTAATCATTTTGTAATTATTTACAGTACATGTGTGCATGTAAATGAGAGTGTGTGTATGTGTGTGTGTTAAGCTGGGACAGATCTGTCACACACACACACTGCCACTTCCCCTCCTCTTACAGCTTGTCTAGTGCAGATTATCCTTGCTCACGACCGCTTACACAAATCTCTGAGCTTTAGGACTCTCTGTCTGTGTGTGTGTGTGTAAGTGTGTGTGTGTGTGTGTTGGGAGGTGGAAATGAGTGCTCCACAAATATCACAACACAGAACATATGATGTTGGGAAAGTAAGATGACACAGATCTCATCAAGCCATGTTAGGGTGTTGTAAGTGGTTGCTAGGATGTTGCTAGGTGGCACTTCCATATTTTGCTTTATTGAGAATAAATTCAAAATAAATAAAAAAAAAACTAATCTTTGATGTTCTGCACCAAATGGCACTTTTTTCCAGCAAACATGCATTTAAAATATTTTTTAAAGAGCCGTTTACATTTAATGAAAATGTAAAACTTTTTTTTTTCTCAGGAAAACTGAAAAAAAAGACCCACAGTCTTACGTAGCATGAAAAAAAAAAACAAGGACACTTCGTTCAAGGCCATTCCTAAGGGTGTTTTTAAGCTGTGCTGGTAATAAAGTTTTTGCAAGTTATAATAAAGTGTTAAAGTTTTCTAAAACCTACAGATATGTCCTTGACTGAAAGGTCTTCGTAACTAAGTTGTGGAGGGTTTTTCTTAAACGTGTTTTTCAAATTTCTATAAATTTCTTAAATTAAAAAATAGGAACAAAACAGCAGTTTAGAAGAACTATTAATTTTTTTAAAACTGGCCCCAGGTGCTTTTTTTGAAAACCCTCCAATATATTTCAGGTTCAAGGGGTGTTCTTTAAAAAACTCTTAGCCTATTCTTAAAGGAAAGTAGAGTTACGTCAGATTTAAAATACGTTGCTTTTGAGGTCTAACCTTTGTTTCTGCCCTGCTTCACAAGTAACACACAACCTGTTGCCATGTTTCTCTCTAAGAGTTAAATGCATTAAGTGCCTGCGGTTCTACCAGGGCTACAGAAGAACAAGTCAGGGAAGAGCACCTCTACTTCATCAATTATTCAGTGTCCCTTTTTTCATAAATCTCACATGAACTGTACTTTCCCACTTACAGAGAAAAATACCTTAAGAGATTCTGGGAATTAGTGGGACATCAGCCCGCAAAGCAACAGAGGGGCACCGCTTTTCAAAGATGCAAATGAACATCAATGCACAACTTGACAATACTCTCTCTCTCTCTCTCGCTCGCTCTCTCTCATACACACACAAGAGCTGAGGCGAGCCGACACTGCTGACTGTTCAGCTGGACTGAAATATCTTTTCAGCTCATCAGCATCTGTATGTCATCTTTAATACGCTGTCACTTCTTTCTTTCCTCTGATCGAATAAAACTGCCTATACTGCCTTTTTGTATGGAAAATGCTTGGGCACACTCATGATCGTACTTTTTTGGCAAGCTTTATGTATGCGTTTGAGTGTAGAATAGGTTATATTAAAGATTGATGGCTTAAAAAAAATGACTATTACTCAACTAGAAAAATGGCACTAACAGGTACTACTTGCGAACTCACACTGTAGACCGAAGTAAAGACACTGATGCTCATTCAGCAAATGATTCATCAACAAAGACTCTAATTTACACGTTTGTGAGTTGAAGTTGGCATATAAGGGTATTTTGCATCTAAAACATCCGGCTCGTATGAATGTTTGTGAATTATTGTGAAAAGTGGTGTCTTGCCATTATTCAACAGTACATTGTATATTTTCCCCATCTCATCACATTTCATTTAGCAAGCAATATCAGATTCAAAACTCCAGTAAAACGGGGTTTCTTTACATCGTTCTCCCTGTCAATTTATTCTTTTCAAAGTCACTCTCTTGCCGTGTTTGATTGTATATGCGTTACGGTGGTGACAGCTCAGGGCTGTGAGGCTGACAGTGCCGAGTCATGCCAGAGAATTTCAAAGAAGGCTGCCTTGTAGTCACGTGTCTGTGTGTAAAATCACATTCATTAGCACCCAGTGAGTCCACTGAAGTGAACTGATGGCAGTGCATGTCTGTCTTCTCCAAGTTATTACTGTCTGTTTACATTCCCTTACACACTACGCACTACACACACATCATAAATATAACCACTGGCTTGCTTAAAGGATGCAGTGTATGCTCAGTGAGGCTGACAGCTGAAGATGAATAAAACACACACACAAAAACATCTTTTATGTTCGAGACACAATGCTCAAAAGCTCAGCAATCAACATTAACCTTGTTCGTCATAATGACAATACAGGCAATTAATAGATTGTAACAGTAAAAGATAATCATGTCATTGTCATAAACCTACCATTGCAAATACACGCTTCACTGCTCTCTGACATTTAAATGTCCCTACAAACGTACACCATGTACAAATCTGGGGCACACTTCACATCACCACATGTGTTCTATACTCTCCAGGCCACATCTCCAACAAAAACTATACTATGTTTAGCGATGCCGTGTTGTCAATCACTTGGTTTCCGTTTCTGTTTTCTGGGTAGCTCCGTTCACGGTTGAGATCTCATTGTTCCTAAACTCTGCTCCCTCCATATAGCTGCATGTTTTACTGTAGCCTATACAATATTATTGCTAGCATACTTGCATGTCAGGGGTGTCCAAAATCTCTCCCGGAGGATCACTATTCTGAGTTTAGCTCAAATTTTCCATAATTTTCCATAAACTAAAGTGTTACCCATACCTCATCTCCATTTGTACATATTGATGTCATATTGCATTGTTTTTATTATTTTATGTAAACGTAAAATTGCAGCGGGCGCTTTTAATGTGCCATGTTAAAGTGAAAAGACGTGAACGTAGTAAAATAAGGTTTTAGCTAAAGTTATTTGAAAAATACTTGCCTGTACAAACATTGTTTTTTATATTATTATTATAACATTTGGTAACTCTGTATTGTGAGGCGTTCTTACACATGTTGCATGTACTTACTATTATAATAACAATTATGCTTAAATGCATGCAAGTACACCGAAGGCAAACCCTAATCCTATCCCAAAACCGTATAGTAAGTGCATGTAATTAATTAATATTAATCGGTTCTTGAATGTATAATTACACTGCAACAAGGACACCTTAAAATAAAGTATATAACCTAACATTTTAAAGGCTTTTTTAACCCTAATGAAAAGTTGCCATATCAGTGCATTTTTTTCAGTGCATTTCATCTATTTAAAAAAAACTAGGTCTCCCTAGTACTTTTTTCGGTTTTTACGATGTTATTTAACCCCTAGCCACCCCACAATATAAAGCCTTCTGCATCACATGCATACTGATTTTGTTCCTCCTCTTTCTCTTAAATCATCTTCCATCACCTTTCACTTTCCCGTCTAATAAAAGTACGAAAAAAGTGATTCTAATTCACATCAGTGAGTTCTTGGCCTCAGCATTCAAAGCCTCGCTTGTCCTTTATTCCACCTTTTCCAAATTCTCCTCCATCACTCTGAAACAAGAGACTGATGGCTGCTCAGATGGCCTCCCTTGGGCAGCAGAAGAGAACACTGAAGGAAAAACGGATCTGGGATGGCTGAGAGAGGTTCCCGGCTGCCAGTGTCATCACGACTCTGGAGCTCAGCTGCAGGGCCCTACAGGATTCGATTGTATTTCTCAGCTGTGATAAAGGACTCGAAACTTCTGATTTGATATTGGGCTGAAAAGGATGATTAGTGCATGAATTTACCACCCCATAGGCATGAAGTACACACTTCTGATAAAGGGCTTGACATGATTTGAAGTGCACACTACAGCGTGAAGGAGCTCGTATGAGATCTGCCCTAAGGCAGGGGCTACGCAGAGACTGGAGTACAGTAAGGGCTGTCAGTGTAGCTGCAGGCTCCGTGAAGATGAAGAACGATCACAAGGCACAGGACTACACGTTTATTTAATACACTGTAAATAGTTGCAAATAAAGAATACTGGTGCACACTACAGTACTACTGACCATTTCAGTCTTTATCATTTTCTTACATTTAACTCAGTGTGCCCATTTCTTTGTAATTATTTGTTAAATGCCACTAGGAAAATTTTTCAAGTGTAGGTTTCAAGTCAAACCTACACCATTTTTTTTTTTCAATGACAGGCAGCATCCGAAACCTCTCTTTTTGCCAATAACATGCAAACAAAGTAATGCAAATAAAAGACAATTTATGATGTTAGTAAGAGATATTTCATTTTCATTTAACGCTATCATGTTTTCTGAAACTATGTTGGTTAATAGTTATTATAGAAATAACGTACTATTCTCGTTTTCTGTTACACAGAGATTTTGACACACTGATTTGAAAATGCATAAAGGTAGAAAATCTCTTGCGAGTATGGTTTATTATTCAGAGAGTCTCATTACTGCCATGTGCCACAGAGATGCACCAATCAGAAAAACATTCATTATTGATGACCATGCATGCGATAGATAGATAGATAGATAGATAGATAGATAGATAGATAGATAGATAGATAGATAGATAGATGAGAAAGAGTTGCATGGCTCTTTGGTTAAAAATAAAATATTTTAAATATGAAACATCTTTAGTTCTCAGAGAACATCTCTGGTCCATTTGAATCCCCTGCAGCATAGAGCCCAGAAACGCTGTGTGTGGCATGCATGAGTGTGCATGTGTGTGCGCGCGCGCGCGTGTGTGTGTGTACACATAATAAACACAACCCCCCACATGCACATTTATTAAAGAAAAAAAAGATTATTTTACTCAAGATAAAGTGTAGATGGCCGTTCATAGGGCGCATTATAAAATCATAAACAAACAAAATATATGTGTTTTTCAGTATGACGTAAGTCCTGGAGTATTCCACAGAGCTAAACCGGCCACCTATTACCGCTCATACTAAATGAGAGCGGAAATATTTGATTAATGCTCAGTGTGTTTTGCTGACAGATGAAGTGATGAGGAGAAAGAGTGTGACGATCAGTCTGGCAGCTAAAGATATGCAAGCAGCCTAATAATGAAGAATTTGCTGCAGTGTGGTCTATCATTCACAAATATACACACAGCTCTGATTTGAATAAAATGACTATTGAGTGTGTTGAGTGGGAACCTAATGTAAGGAAGCAGCCAACAGTCTTCAGTAGGAAAATGACTTAGACTAAATGTGTAAAAATGCCAAATTTTTGGTGTTAGGACATAAAAAAAAAATGTAATTGCTGGAAACATCGAAACATTGCCTGTGTTGTATTTGTATTAAGCTGTTTTGTTTTGTTTTGTTTTTAAATTACTTCATTCTCTCATTTCCATTTTTCCTATTACAAGGTAAAAATCTAATATATTATATTTCTTATAGACATAAAAATGTACTTATAAATAATCCTTGTGAGATGTAATTTACTTCATACGCATATACATATATATATATATATATATATATATACATATATATATATATATATATATATATATATATATATATACATATATATATATATTTGGAGTTTTTTTTATTTTTACAGCTCCTTTAATAAAAACCTTATTTTGCCTCAGAATGTATATAGTCACGTTAATACATTGACTAGTTGAATATACAGCAAATCCTACCTTAAATTGCATGGTCATATATATACACACACACACACATACACATATACATATATATATATATATATATATATATATATATATATATATATATATATATATATATATATATATATATATATATATATATATATATATATATATATATATATATATATATATATATATACACACACACACACACACACATTTAAAGGAGGTTTTTATCGCATTGTAAAACTGGTTTTTACTATAGAGTATTTAGTCTTTAATTTCCCTATAGTTACAAACACTGTTTTACAGCTAGCGTTTCTCTAAAATGTGTGACATTACAAAACGAAAGAGTTACAGAACACAAGCGGTTCAATGTACTTCACGTAAATGCAGTTACGCACTACAGAACGCTACGCTACCTGACGTCATAATTGCACGAGTCTGATACAGTTAATGTCACAGAAACACAGCGATTTACCATGACGTGTTTTGCCTGTGCACTTGCATGTAATGCACGCGTAATAACTTCTACCTTTCCACGTCCGTACCTTCCAAGTTAAAAAGCGTAAACGTATAAAACACTTTAAAGTCTTCCCGTGTACCACGTTACACCCGGTTCTCTCGTTCTACGTCTAAAACTCAACGACGAGACCGAAACAGTCTCACAATCAACAGTTCACTGACGCTCCTTATGGTCACTTGAGTGCGGTCCAAATTCCCCGCAGCCGTAGGATCGATTGCGATGACACGTTGGGAATTAAACCCCTTCCCCACCAGATAAAACAGTGAGAGATGAGACAATAACACATAGTGACACCAACGACACACGCTTTAATCTACGTGCTGGAAATCATCCTTTGCGGTAGCCTGCGTCCAAACCAGCGCGCGAGCCAAGCAAAGCACGCGCGGCGTCCAACAATTGCACGAAACTAAGCTGACAATTACGCGGATGCCCCTTACCTCGGGAGTTTCACGGCGCGGGCGAACGCAGTGCTTTCTGGAAAACAGCCTGTTAAAAACATTAAATCCGTAACAGTGCAGGGTTGCGTGGATCCCAGCGGCGGACTCCTGATGGGGTCTCTCGGTGTGAACGGAATTAAAGCCCGGGTTGGGGTGGATAGGAGGTCCCCCTACCGCCGAGTCCTCACACTACCGCGCTCGCTTCACCGTCTGCACGCACGGTACCGCTGCAGCATCAGCTACGATGAGAAAATAGCAGGAAATCTATAAACTACGGAACGGATTGCTGTCTCGAACTACAGAGGAGCTTCTATTGCTTCCGGATAATAACTACATATAGCAAGGATCTTTAAATCTTCCCCTGGAGATCCAATGCTCTAACCCTAATCAAACTCACCTGTGCATGCTAGTTAATAGAGACCAAGGCCTGAATTTGTTGTATCTGATATGGGAGAGTGCCTCCAGGAAAGGTTTGAAAACCATTGATCTAGTTGCCACTACAGAGATTAGTTTAGTCTCTAACACACCTGCATCATTTTCAGGCAGTCTTCTAAATTTGGGGTAGATTTCCCAGGTGGGTTTGATTAGGGATGGAGATAAGTGCAGCAAAGTGGTCCTCCAGGAGTTGCATGGATGGATGGACGGATGGATGGATAGATAGACGGATTGATTGAATAACAAGGGTGTAGAAGTACGTCAATCTAGTTGTAAGGCTAAATCGACGCTTCCTGTAAACATATCCCTCAATTCGGATTGGTTAATTGGAATGTTGTTCCGTATCGCACTTGATGAAATCGTATTTACCGTAATACGGATCTCTCTGATTCATGATCCCGATCTTGAGGATCCACTTCATGTTTTGTATGTCTCCTTAATTAAACACACTTGATTCAAATAATCAGCTTTTTAGTAGGGCGCTCCATGAACTGAACTGGAGGCCCATTTCAGTTCTTGGAGTCCAAAAACCAAACAATGTAAAGTAATGTTATAAAGAAACTTGGAGCGTGAGTATCGAAGTTTTGGTAGAATACTAAATAACAACACACTTTTTTAGTATCTCATTGACTCCAAAAAACATAATTGATTACAATGCACCAGTGCTGGCATCCTTGATCACTTTGGTCAATTCACTGAATTAGATTTATTTTTGATCACCCTCCCTTCCCTTGTGAGTTTGTTTGATGCATTCTGTGTAGGTATGCTTGGGCTCTTTTAACTATTAGCAAAAACTAAATCTGTTATTTGGTCTGGGGTGTGAATTAAACGTGATCTGCAGTGACATAACAGTCATGTTGCATTGTGGTGTCTTGCGTCTGAAATAGGCTCACTCTCTCGGTCGGAACTTCCCTCATCCACTTCACAAAGTGGAATGCACTTCAAAATGGCAGCAGGATTTCCCAGAGGGAAAGTGCTTAGGCCTTAGGGGCATGAGTGTGTGCCTAAAAGTGAAGTGGAGCACGGCGTAAGCAGCTTGTAAGTCGAATCAGGTGTGTTCGGTCATACGCTTATACGTGATTTTTTGATCTTTCTCACTTTGCAAAGGCAAACTTCTCTCTCTTGAACCTTATAATCACGCAGCAGAACTGCCGTAATGCGTGCTTTGTGTTACTTTAATTTGCTAATCAAACGGAGCGGCGTTTAAACCGCTGAAAGATTCAAACAAAATTACGCTCACACCTGCAGGCTTTGCCCTGATTGAAGTATGGATAAAGGTGCAAAACTGATTGCACGCAGGAGCTCAAAAATAAGCACGCAAGAGTTTCAGAAATCTAGTTATAGCAATTAAAATGTATGAAATACAACAACCCAGGCATTTGGCTGCTACTGTATGCGTTTGTCCGTTTCGCGTTCTCTGTTGGACTTTCTTTTGCAGACACACAGAGAAATGCGTGAGGCCACTTCATCATCATTATGATCGTGTCAAGCCGGCCGGACAGGGTGGGTGGAGCGGTGGCCAGGCCGATTTAAGGGGCAACTGGGGACACAAGGAACATCTTTCCTGGGGGAGATGATGAATGAGCTTGCCTCGTTTTAGAAAAAGAACAGAAAAGACCAAAAGTCACTCCGTCGAACACACCAAAAGATTTACTAAAAGTATCGTAATGTGTCACCATTCTTACACTACTTGGTGAACGAGGTGAAATATTTACTCCCCAAAAAAACAATGAAAGAAACACTGGAATCACACGTCGGATCTTTATGAATTAAAAATTCAAGTTGAAAATCAAGTGATCCTCGGGTCAAAGGTAAGCAAAATCATCGACTCGCTGAACGTTGATTTCAAAATCACACTAAAAAATCAAATAAACAAACATTTTTATTAACTTGCATTAATTTTATCAAATCAACTCATAACGTAAAAGTCTAAAATAACCATTCATGGTGCTGGTTGTTAGCACATGTCCCTTTGCAGGACGCTGGGTCACCCTCACGCAGTCTGTTTCTGACAGTTTGACAGATACGGGTTCAGCTCTCCGTGTATAATGGCGCATCTCCTGGTATTTCCTGCATGCTCTTGAAAGTGTGCCTGGTGTACTAGTGAGAAGCACCCTTGATCTGAGAACTAGTGAGATCTACCCTAACACAGCAAAAAAACTAGAGAAAAATCAGTCAGGAAGGATAAGTCAAAACTAATCTTAATCACTTAAGCTTCATTACTGGACAGATTAATATCCCTGAATTTGAATGGACTTAGTGTTATACTGTGATGATCAAGTGTTACCTAAATCTATTTCTGTAGTGCATTTTAGATGTGCTATATGCTGTAAAGACCATTTGATAACTGGAGCGATATATCTTTCTCATTCACTTTCCAAATGAGGCCTATATGATTCTCTAAAACATATTGTTCACCTCATTTTTTCACTCTCTGGCCGCTCAAGTGTTTTTCTTCAACAGATTTGGAGATATTTAGCACAGCATCACTTGCAACCGATAAAAACATCACAAGAATCCACATGACTGCAGTCCATCAGTTAACATCTTGTGAAGTAAAAATATAGAAAATATAGACGTGTAGATTACTTGCGGATTATTGTTATGCATTAACTCTCATTCTGACGGCACCCATTTACTACAGAGGATCCATTTGTGACCAAATGATCTAATACTAAATTTCTCTTCGGATAGCCGTTTATGGGTCAACTATTTCTATGTCAGACCTCTTTGGCAAGAACCTAGAACAATATTTAATTGCTCTAATAACTACAACTATAACTAATTTTTTTTCCCAATGTCTTTAAATATGCTTTTTCTTGTTTAAACCAAAGCTGAAGAGCAATGTCCTTGAGTAAAGCAGTAAACAGAAAAATTAAGAGGGACTGTATAATGCCTAATAGCACTGATTAGACATGGTGCGTTTTAAATATTAGGCCTGACAGTTGACTGGCCATCCTGTTAATGAGAGGCAGCAGCTCAATCACGGATCTTCTCCTTGGTCTGTTCTCCATAGAGACAACCATTGTGTCTTCGCTGAATGTGTGTGTGCACTGTGCGATATATCCCCCTCATTATATCTGTAATTGCTTTAACGGTGTGACCAGCAGATGATGAATCCATTCGTCCGCACCGTCCACTCGAGGTCATTTTAATTTGACATCGCGCCACTTGTCTATCAGCTTGTTTTAACGAAAGATTGCGCGCTTTTGTTGAGTATCGTATTCGGTATATGACAACGCTCAACCGGTGGAGGTACTGTTATGCTTTTGGGAAATGTTCTGCTGTTAAACCGTGGGTCCTGGCATTCACGAGGATGTTATTTTGAGACCATCTACCCAAAGGCTTCCGCAGACTGCATGCACCCCTTCATGTTGTGGAAGTGGCCTTTTACAGTAGGATAGCAGGGTGCCCCATTCTGACTGAGAATCTATGGGATGGCCTGCACCTTTAAAATAATTTGCTGCTAATGTCGTGGTGCCAGATACCACAGGACATTCAGAGCTCTCGTGGAGTCCATCGTGTGCAAGAGGTTTTAGAGCAAAGCTATAAATATTTTGGTCATTTAGGGACATTGGTAATTTAGATATCAAATACAGTACAATTTAGAGAATCAAAGGGTTAATTCATAACTGAAGTAAATTAGCTAACACTTTTTTGTTTTTATAGACTATATTGTTTTTCAGGCCAACTGTTCTCTCTGACTGTAGAGGGCGCTGTTTTATTTGCTATAGGCACCTCAGGATTAAATTGATCGCAGTTTTTCTTCAGTTCCATGATCCCTAGTTGATTTCCTGAAATTATTAGTTTTAGACACAATAACAACAGGTTGACAGGTTGAAAACCTCTTGGTTTTCATCCAAAATTTCTTAAATTGTTTTCGGGTTTTTACGGGTTTGACATGGGGGTAACGTTAAGTGATTAATGACAACAAAAAAATGGAGTAGAGTAACTTAAACGTTGTTTCATGTTAGGATATCTCTTTAAATAGATTTAAACTTTGATAAAGAAAATCCATGACAGCTGCAAATTGTACTATATCTTTTATCACGTTAAAAAAGGGGGGGATGCCGATTAGGTCAATAGCCTGTGCACTATTAACTGCGAATGGTTATTAATAATAAGCCATAATGGTGTACCTTCTAAGAACTTAAAGGGACAGCTTCCTTAAAACAACAATCCTGTTATCATTTATTCACCCTCAAGTTTCAACCTATACATTTCTTTTTTTTTTTACTTCTGCTGAACACAAAGAGAGATATTTTAAAGAATGTGGGTAACCAAACATTTGCCTGTCTAATTGATTCCATAGCAATAAAAATTATATAAATTTTGCTGATCTTTACCTTTAACACAAATTCGTGGACCGCTCTATTAATGGCTTTTTATTTTGATAGACCGCTTTTTTAAATGTTAATAAAAAAAATGAAACCAAACTAGCCAAGATAAATAAGTGAAAATAGTGCCATCTAGTGGCTGATAGTTTTAAACTAAACAAAAAGGTCCTCTTTAAAGCTGCAGTCCATTACTTTTTATTTTGGTTAAAAAATATCCAAAATTGATCAATATTTGAGCAAGTGCATAACCAGCCAGTGTTCAAAACTATGGCTTACTTTAGCCCGACTCACGATGGTTAGCTTGTTTTCTAATTTGAGTGGCACCGCTAGGAAATTATAACAAATATAATCCAGAAAGGATTATATGATACACATGTGAATTAAATTCAATTATATTCCATTTATCATTGTATTTAAAAAAAAAAAACAGTTTGAAGAAAGCGTAGTTTGCTTTTTTGTTAAAAGAATTATGTGATAATTAGAGATTTTATTTATATCTAAATGTGTACAATTGCAATAATACTGTAAATTGCATTAAATGAATGTCCAATGTTACCATTTTATTTATATCATGTGCATCATAAATGCATACAGTTTGATAATTTAATCTAGAAGTTATGCAGATGTATCGTGAAGTGTGTGTAAATGATAAGAAAATAGGCTTTTTAATGATTTGTGGAATGTATTGTAAAGTGATATTGATTTATCAAAATAACCACAGTGTAATCTTCCAAACAGTTCTCTGTTTTCCTCTTCTCGTAAGATCCCCAGGTTTCTGAACTCTTTGCTCACACTTTCTTTATCATGAAGAACCGATAACACACAAATCACAACTTCTCTTCCTCTAGTTTGATCATCACACACTTGGTTCTTTTTCGTATTTATTTTTCAGATCCTCTTTTGACCCTCCTTGTCGCGATCTCATATATTTTGTCTTCTTTTACGTTTAGCGGGGTCACACTTCTTAGCGCAGACTGCTGGCTTTTCCTTCATTATTACACCACACCATGCGAGATCTTTGACCCAACGGCTTCCAGAACAGCGACGGTTCTCGAGGTCACCCGAGAGGTCAAGCGCTATGTTGACACATCTATTTAGACTCTTGCCTTGTAGGGATCATCACCTTCATAATAGCTTTATCCTAAATATAAAGATGAGTTAACTTTACTGTTTACCATTTCCTCAGCTGAAGTTATCGGAGAGAAAGATTTCTACAAATTTTTAATTCTTAACCAAGTACTTGTCATCAGAAAACAGCTATACTGTTAAAACACGGCATATTTTAGCATTCACTCTTTTTACAGTAAGCTTTTTTTTTTTTTGTCTACTTGCACTTCTCGTTTTGCAAATGTGAGAAACATCCTAATCCTCAAACCCTATACAACATCCTACTTGTATAAAAAAAATGTGTATCCTTTATTTATACAGATGTGTATTTAACTGTAATCAGAGTAGGGCAGAAGTTGCAGAATGTCAGTTTCCCTCTTGATTACAATGAAACAAAAAATAAAAACAACAAAACATATATGTGAAAATGATCATATCTCAGCAGCAGAATGTTGGCAAAGGTCATGCATATAATGCTGTATAATAGTCATGTGTAATATATAACAATCAAAAGATACATTTCTAAGATAAATTTTCTCTTAAAAAAAAAAAAAAGAAATTTTCTCTTGATTGACTATTTATTATTGAATCTTATTAGAAATATTTAGTAGCGGTTATAGAAGAAATCCTGGCGATATCTTTTACATTTTGCAAATTATCAATGTTTTAAAAGATTTAAAAACCAATTATTGTTGAAAGATCATTAAAAAAAGATCATAAAAAAATGCTTTGCTAGGGCAGAAAATGTTATATATATATATATAACATTTTTAAGTTAAGTTATTGGTGTCCCTGGCCTTAATAAATACATAATTTAATTAATAAAAGCATTAAAAATACAAATACAAATTAAAGACTCATTTTGAAATATTCCAGTTTTTAATAAAACAGTTATCTTTTTTTAACAGTTGTAAGGCATCATGCATGAAAAAGGCATACAAAAGCATATGTACCTCCTTCCTAAATAAAAGGTTGAATTACGTTGTGCAGATTAAAAATATAATTCTTTACAAATATATGGAAGAGCTGACAGTCAATCCAAATAAAAGGATCTTATTATGGCGAAACACGAACTGCTCTCACAGTATTTCATTGTAAACATGAATTCAGCCAAAAAAAAAAAAAAAAAAAAAAAAGAAACATTAGTTCATGCTTTGACATTAAGGAGGTTTATCAGAAAGCATGCAACCGATTCATAATATGATTTTCACAATGTCAACATTCCTTAAACACAGAGAGAGAGAGAGTGAAACTCCATAATTATTTCAATAATAATGGTTAAGTTCATAAAGAAACATGGCATGACTACTAACAGACAGACAGACGGAATGAAGAGTCATGAAGATCCTGTCCCCGTGTCGTCCTGTAGAGGGTAGTGTAGACTAGTCTCTGCTACAGACCGCATGAAGAGGGACGTTTGGTGTTTGGCACAGGAAGAGTGCAGGCGTGCTTGTGTTGTGCTATACCACGTTAAAGACCATTGAGAGATACTGCTCGTATGACACCTGGATCCAGCCGTCCTGATCTGTGTCATACCGCCGGAACACGTCAGTTAACCTCTGTTCAAAAGAAAATACACACGATCAGCGTTAGTATAACGGCGCCTTTTGTTCTTTGGTTGAACACGATTCGGATCACGCTTCTTATATTTATTTACAATTAAATGTCTTTGAGTCGAGAGCAATTTATTACAAATCTTCTGAAGTCAAATTATAACTTTATAAGGAACAGGAGAATGTTTGGCTTTATTCACTGAAAATCCTCACCTAGAGTAAACTGAACCGCTGTAACTGGATCACTAAATCAAGAACCAGCTCAGACTGGTTTAACTCGATTCATGAACAAATCTCCATAGTTAATTTAGTATAAAAAAGGTTTGCAGTAAAAACATAGTAACATTAACTGTTACAGTGACTGAAGATGATGAAGCAGGTTACAGGTTACAAATAATTTACAATAGTTTTTAAACAGAACAACCAATTCGGTTTTATTGGTTTCTGAATATGTAATACCGCAAAATATGAGATTGAGCCACTGATCATACTATGGATTTTGAGTCCTGGATTGTCTTATTTTTCAGATCATCATTTTCATCATTTTCTATCTACTGCTAGCTAACTAACTACTAGCTTAACTACTAATATCAGTAATACAACGAGAACAGTTTACAAATTACAAGCATAGATGAACAGCCTACAGGCTACACAAAGACAGCAACAGTAGGATATTGAGGTGTTTGGTGCCTTTAGTAGAAATCGTGTTCCCATAGCCAGGTCCTTATAATCGTTGTGAGTCCTAACACATGCAAATGATAACTTTAACTCTATGACGGTTGAACCGTTAATCCCAGAATCACGTGCGTGTTGAACCGTGGATCATCTACGAACCATTGCACCCCTAGTCAAATGTGTTCAAACAGCCACAGAAGACCGCCTACCCACCGCCCACCTGTTTAACACGGGAGCATGTTTTGATATAGTGCACTGCAACTATCTGTTCCTGCTTTGTTTTGTTGTCAAAACATTACTGTTATCATTTGTGCAGTTTTAAATTCGCTTTCTTTCCCCTTGCTCGTAAGCAGCATAATGGTTTCATTGGATCAACTGCATTTGTGTGCCACAAGTGAAAGTGACGAAGAGTATTACAAAAAAAAAGAAAAGAAAGAGAGTCTAGATCAGAGATTTTTAACTGCTGGAGAGCTCCAGTCCTGCTCCAACACACCTGTAGGTAAATATTAAGTAACCATGATTAGGTTCAGGTGCGTTTCATTGGGGTTGGAGCTGAAATCTGTACAAAGGTAGCTTCTCAGGAGCAAGGTTGGAAATCCCTGGTATAGATGAAATCAGAACACAAAAGGTCACAAGAGACGGACTTAAAACGCATGTTAGGATCATGGTTAACCGGTAAAGCGTCTCATCTGACCACCTATGACTGGATCTTTGAAAACGCATCTTATGCTACCTTTATGTGCTATCGGAAACTATCTCCAACGCTGAAGGGTTTTTTGGCATTTTTTCCCCAATTATTTTTGACCACTGCATAAATTAAATAGCCAAAAATGTGTTTTACTTTTTTGTCTAGCTTTTAAAAGAAAAAAAAAAATAATGAAAGATAAGACATCAATTTAAAAATGTTTCCTTAAAAAAAAAATACACCTATATCTATACCAACAAAGCACAAATTAATTCTAAAATTATTTTTGTAATTATTAATTAAAAATTTTTAATTAATAATTACAAAAATAATTTTATAATTAATCTTTCTTTGTCATTTTTTAAAACCCCTTCTTGAATCAGGCATGTGTTTTTTTTTACTGTACAAATAAATGCAGCCTTCAGAAAAATCATTCTGTTGAAACATTAGGAAACATTACACTATGTGTGAGTGTTACAATACATGTATCAACATTGTTTTTGTAAGCATTATTATTATAGTCTCACTTTTCTTATTTAAATTTTTTTAAAAGACATGAAAATATTAGCAAGCAGTTGACGAGTAACACTGTTTCAGCTCAGATTTGGACTTTGAAACTTGGCTAACAAGTAGATGCACCACAAACTCAAGCAGCGCTGTTTGCATAGGTTACGTGCGACTTGTGCGTGTATTAAAAAACATAATGGTCTGCAGTTTATTTACTAATTGCTTGAGGTCGTTTCGCCCTTCCTCTTCTCTCTCTCGGACTCTCGCTGTCGATGCTTGAAATGATTGTAGCGTCTTCCTCGAACACTTTTAAATGCTTTTACACTGCCGACATGTTTGCTGCATTAGCGCGCGCCCATATTTGATTACGTCTTGTCATTTTTCAATATAATTTATTTAGTCCTTTCAGCTATATTTTCGGCCGAGCAATTGCTGCATCCCTATCGAAAATCCTCCTTTTGTGTCCCACAGAAAAAAAGAAAATCACGGGATTGGAACAACCCTATAAATACTGACTGATTCCTGGGTGAAATGTCCCTTTAAAAGAAACCGCAAATGTTGCTTACAACATCAGATCATTACCTGTAGTACAATGCAGCACTGAATGAAGTCATCAAAAGCCACTTGGCCCCTCTTCTGACGGTCAAATTTCTCTATCAGTGTGTTGTAGAACTGATCTGAAAGACGATAACCTGTGCGGAGAGAGAAGCATTCGAAGTTCAGTGCTTTCCTCAAGGGTGACATTAATAATTTTCCGTCAGCCGTTCCATCAGTTTATTTGTCCTTCCTCTTATTGGTTTTGTGCATCGGTGCCCTTGCCTCGCATTCCTACAGGATTTTTTTTAAACACCTCACCAAATGCATCTATCACCTCCGGCTTTCCATTTATAGCAGTCAATAAGCAAGCATTACAAACTCACCAAAGCCGGTGAGAGCCTGTTTGAGCTCGTTCTTGTCGATAAACCCTGAGTTGTCCCTGTCGTAGGTGCGGAAGATGTTCTGCCAGTCTGTGATGTACTTCCAAACGCCGGCGAATTCATTGAAGTTAACCCCGCCTTTGTTCTCCCGGTCAAACATAGCTGAAAAGAAAGAATCGCGGGAAGGTTTAGTCGCATCTAATCCACAAATTCACACGTTGCTGACATTTTATTGATGCTTGGATTAATTGTATTACTTGGTGAACGGCTTGTATTGTGTTTACTAAGCACCATGCAGTCATAACTTTTTGCCCTCGATTTGAAAAGATTGAGCACAAGGCAGAATCTCAAAAACAGTTTGAGATGTGGCGAAAATGTATTCGAGAAAGATCACAATTAAACTGTTATTTTGGTCATGTGTATCCACTTGAAATGAGCCGCGGCGCTCCCCTTATTCCGGGGTTAGGAATCATTACGCACAGTCAATTAATATTGACTAACTTTCTGAAGAAACGCTCTTGTGACTTCTGGTGTTTAAGGCAAAAATCTACTTTCTGAACTATTCGGGGCAGATGACTCTTGCATTTTTCCAGTTTGAGCTGACCTTTCTGACAACCGAACCTTTCTTGGCTAAGTGTGCTAATAGGAAACACCGCAGGTTGTCATGGAGCTCACAAACAAACAGAGGGTTATAGGACAAAAGAGAAAAAGAATGCAAGAAAACAACAATACTCACATATAATTGATCTGACCGTCACGGGGTTGAAAGGTGTCCATGTACCTGAGGACGAAAACAAAAACGAATAACAATCGGTTTCCATATAAAACTAAATTATTAAAACAACAAGCAGAAGCTTGACTCTATACGACATCACTCCTGCAAGCAAAACATTGACACATTTATGTCACGTTCCAGGTAAAAATGCATATAAAACCTTTATTTTAATTATTTTTATTTAATTTATTATTAGGTATTTTTTTATTTATTATTATTTTTTGGAAGGCTGTTAAAACAGACTTTTCCCGCTGCGTCTTTGACGTCAGCTGCAAATTTTTAGGTATTAGCCACAGTTCACGCCACAGCTATAACAATAAAAGCACAGAAAAACAATATCGTTGGAATCACTTTCAGATGATTAATGATGAAAACATTGAGAGCCAATCAGAATCTATCCTGCTGTAATGACCTCCACAATTTTAAGCGATAAACAAGATTGCGCTCAGAATAATTTCTATATACTATATATATTTTTTTTAAGATAACAGTTACAGTGTATTTATACATTCAACTAATAATTCAAAATACAGTACAAAGGCCTTAAAAATTATGATTAGTTGGTTTAAAATATGAAGTACATGTAACGTGTAACAAAATCACAGAAAAATGTAAAACAGTGTTACTGAGTTATATTAATTACCACATGTACTTGCTTTAGTTTGCTGTTAGTAACTTGCAATTATACATAATTATTGTTATTGCAGATCCATGTAACAAGTACAACAACAAACAAGTATTAGAAAATGGTTCTACGCCTTTTGAAAGCACAGGCCATTTTAATTTTAAAAAAATCCTAAGAATATTACATAATGAGTCTTTTTTTAATAGCCAGAGGTAACAAAACAGGTATACAGATTCAATTTTTTCCCTGTAACATGTCACTCTGTTCACTTGCAGTCTCCCCTGATAGAATCACTAAAGAGCGGTATTATGGTCGTAACATGTAGTAGTAAGAAAGATATTTCAGGTACGCTTCAACAGACACCCTTCACTGACCTTGAGGAACACACTTTATAGTCTATATAGGTCATTCTCTTATTCCAGCTCAGTGAACCCTCCCTTTCTGCTCTGGCTGAAATAACACTATCATTCGTTTGAGCGTGTTTATCTTAGCGCACATACAACACAGAGTGGGCGCGCTGGGGGGAAACAACACCAGAAGACACAGGACTGAAACGTACAGCTGTGAAATAAAGCCATTCTTCTTGGCAATGCTGAGTCACGGCCTGACACACACTCACAGAGCCACTAGAGAGAGAGAGAGAGGGAGAGAGAGAGAGAGAGGAAGGACTTGCACTGGTGATGAACAATCAAGCAATCGGGGAATAATCACGATGCTCCTCAAGTTGGTGGGACGGGGATAGTTGTAAACAGCCCAGGGAAGCAGGGAGAGCAGAATGAAAAAAATAAAGTTTGCAATGTTTTTTTTTTTTTTTTTTTTTAAGGAGTGTGTTCCGGTCTAACAAGACTTCCAAGGTCACCCTGACCATGTTAGCTATTGGAAATAGTGTGAATAACGTAGTGCCATCCCAGAGAGAGAATGGCTGCTAGTGGCAAGGACTGGAGAGGAGGCGGGTCTGAATTCAGGCACAAAGACGCCCCTATGTGCTGCACACTGGCTCCAGTCACAGCACTGCCTTCTCCAGAGGAATCATGGAAAAACGGCAACATTCACATCACTCCACAGCAGTCTGCCGCATACAACAACACTGCATATGTTAACACAAGGGCTTCTTTTTATATCATATTCCAGGGTCAAACACAGCTGATAAAACAACATTTTAGATTATATGTTACGAGACTAAGCCTGAAAAAGATTCCATTTTAAACTGAATCCAAATTTTTGCTACATCTGCAGGCGGTGAGTGAATTATATACAGGTCACAAGAGTATTTTGTTAATAAGTTAATTTTTTTTAAATAAATTAATACTTTCATTGAGTAAGGGTGCATTAGTTTCATCGAAAGAAACGTTTATGACATTTGTGATATTTATAACATTTCTCTATTTCTCTATTTCTATTCATCAAAGAGTTCTTTAAACTCTTCTTGAAAAGTTTTAACCAGGACAACTGTTTTCAAGAATTATAATGACAAGAAATGTTTCTTGAGCAGCAAATCAGCATATTAGAATGATCTGAATGATGTGACACTGAAGACTAGAGTAACGATGCTGAAAATTCAGCTTTTCCATCATTGAAATAAATAAATAAATTCCATTTTAAAATCTATTCCAATAGAAAATGTTGTCTTTAAACTAATAATATTTCACAATATTACAGTTTTTGCTGCAATTTATTAAATGAAGTCTTGCTGAACTTAGGAGATTCCCTTCTTTCGTAACACTCTCCAGCTCTTCGTGGAACTAAAAGGGCAAGACGATGTTTTTATATTTTCAATTTTCTCCGAGGTCCAAATTGTTAGTTGTTAAAACGGTGGTATGTAGACAGTTTGATTTGAATCATTAATGTGGTTAAATCAGTAAAGGTCAGACTGTCATTTTTACAATTCAGTTGAAGTAACGGCCAACTGTCTTTGTAGGTGACCACTGATAAGTCTTAATTTAGGACTAGTATACTCAAAGGACCCTGATTACATAAAATTTAACATCTCTGAACTCTGATGTCATTAACCACAAGCAACTCTGTAAACTTCTCTAAAACAGGCACCAGTCCACATCTGAGAGAAATAAGTGACCCAGGCCCTTTAGTGCTAATAAACAGACTCAACCAAGGCTAAGCATGCATAACCTTTCCCGGCCTTGACACTGAGTTTAAAGCCATTATGCTCTGGTCACGGGAGTGAAATTATAATGCAACATGGCTGGAGTCGGTGAATTGAATGCTTGTGACATACTAAATCAAAGCTCCCCACTGCCACTACTTCACTTACAGCAATGACCTCTGATATAAATCTATGTGAACAGCATTACTCCAGCAAACGCCTAGAGCAGCATTGGAGAAAATCAAGAGTGCATAAATATGTTGAGCCAGCTAAACAACAGGGCCGAGAGGAAAGCACTTTTACTGTAAGACAATCAAATAAAATCAGACACCCTGAACAACAATAATTAGAGAAAGAGAAAGAGAGAGAGAGAGAGAGAGAGAGAGAGAGAGAGAACAAAGAGAAAAAAGGTTTCAAGAACAGTGGCAACTTGGAGAATTAACAGAAGTGTTAGCTTAACATAAGATTAATTTCCATAATCTACGATCACTTTTGTCAATATATAATGTGTGTGTGTGTATTTATATATATATGTGTGTGTGTGTGTGTGTGTGTGTGTGTGTGTTATATGATATATTTGTTATTTATTTATTTTTGTGTTTAGAACTAATACATTAGCATGGAAATATACAGTTGAAAATAACTGAACAATACATATACTGCAGACATATAGAGACATATTCAGCACATTAATACTGAGGTCAGACGCTTGGGGCAACTGCTGTGTCTCTGAGGTGCATTCAGAGACTCTGAACAGAGTAATGGACTTTAGCAGTGCTGAAAGCAGAGCTTGACCTGACCATTGAACCACTAATCCAAGAACACGACGGCACCAGCCATACACTACAAAACATGCAATATCCGTTTTCAATCCTCTACAATACTAACATCTTCCGAATATCATAAGTATACAAAATGACACAGTTCTATACACAATGCAGCGCTGCTGAGAGTGACAGTGGTCCATGTGCTATAACGCTGTACTGCTGCAGTGCTGACAGGAACATGCGCTGGGATCATTGAACCGTTCGGCTTAAACTCACACAGCCTGCTCTCGAGAATGATAACAGAGTTTCCTGCTAATTCTGCACCTCATTGAGACGAGCACTACATCAACCTTACTGCTCCGAGCAGATAACAGCTTCTGGCAGGAGTGAAAGAACGCCGACCCACTTTGGCAGCAAGGCCATATGCTCCTGAAGCAGAATAGGCTGAGGAGGTATTTGAATAAGGCCCATTCCATAAGTATAAGGTACACTGTGATGTCCCATTCCTTTTTTTAAAGAACTACCAGCCATGTTTGATAAACTATTATCTGACATAAAGTTAGCTTAGCATGAAAAGTAGCTAGTTTAAAACATTCTAATGTCTGTACCCTGTGATTTTAATCTGTTTTACAGGGGCAACTGTGGCAACTTACATTTTTTTCCCTTTACAAACGAACAAAACATTCCTCAAAATTAAAGAAAAAACATCATGGGGCAGACATACTTGTTCTAAAGGTTAAAGGTATAGCTGAAAAAAGAAAATGACCCCATATTTTACTCACCCTGAAGCCATTATAAGATGTATATGCATTTTTTATATATATATATATATATATATATATATATATATATATATATATATATATATATATATATATATATATATATATATATATATATATATATATATATATATATTCTGGCTCTTCCAAGTTTGTTAATGCTCATGGATAGTGGCCATTATTTTGAAGTTCCGTAATATATCCAGATATATCTGCAAGTAATGTGACATAAAACTAACCTATACACCCAACCATACATGTCCTCTGAAGCAGACTGATGGGTTTTTGTAATAAAAATATTTCAAGTTTTAAACTTATATCATAAATAACTAACTGTCTTCTTGGCTGATGTATAATTCCACACAATTTACGGCATACGTCAAGTCAGAAGTCAGCCAAGAAGCCAAATTTTGGTGCTCAGTCAGTTATTTACATTATAATTTTAAAACTAGAAATAGGCATATAGGTTAGTTTTACATCGCAGCACTTGCAGATTTATTTGATTTATGGAACTTCAAAATAACGGCCACTATCCACGAGCATTACAGAGCTTGGAAGAGCTTTATTTTTGCTCAGTAGAACATTTTGAATCGCCATTTGTTGGGATTTTGGAGAAAAAAAAAAACAACATTCATAAGAAGAAATGCTTCACCAAATCAGAATATAAGAATGAATTCTGAAAGATCAAGTGACACTAAATTACATAAAGTACAAAGACTGGAGTAATGGCTCAAATAAATGCAGCCTTTGTAAACATAAGAGACGTCTTTGAAAAAAAATAGATATATTTTTTTAAATATCACCCACCCCAAATTTCTAAATGGTAATGCATATTATTTCATTCCAGTTTCTCAGATTTATAAATGTTTTTTTTGCACTTATGAAGATAATCCTTACTTAAATGTTAAACATTACTTTTTGATTTGTGGTTTTCAGTAGCAACAGCCAAACATTTGTTCCAAAAGTCAGTTACTTTTGCTTTATTTAGGATATAAATGACCCGTTCTTGTATAGTTTGGTCATTTGTAACAGTAATGTTTAATAGTGACAGGCCATATTTTTTACTCTATACATGGAAAACGCAGTGATATTATAAAAAATGTTCAATAGTCATCTTTTAAATAGTAATAATGCTGGTTATTGCTTGGTATTTCATGAAGAACATTTGTAACAATTATAGTCAATGTGGGCATTTGTCATTAAGCAACACTGCTGCGAACATTTTTATATACATGGGGAACAATCTTTAAAGATTATTATCATAAAAAAAAAGAAACAATCTGTCTTAGTGCAACATAATTAACGTATATTTTCATATGGAAATATCTGCGTGACGCATGGTATTAAATCATATTTCCAAAAACAGTAATGTTGACAAAACAGATGACTGTTACAGGAAGCGCTTACTGTTTGTACAAGAAACATGTTTTTCTGCTGTACGGAAACCTGGATCCTTTTATTAATTGTGTGTTATTCCAAAACGAAAGTTGTTCAGCGGAAGCCCCCACGCAACAATTATACTTGAGGGCCTTTTCTGAACATTTATCTCTCAGCTCCAGTTGGAATACGTTCATAAGTAACAAAAGAAAAGTGCAAAAAAACCAAAAATGAATGAAAAAAAATAAAACATACCATTTGATAATGCCTGCTGAAGTTCTGTGTCTGATATTGCCCCGCTCCTGTCTTTATCTACCCTGGAGGAAACAGAAAAATTATGAATTATTTGCTAGCCAAAATAAATGTAATTCATGTTAGGAAAAAAAACAACTTGCTTTGAAGCGAATGGCTTAAAACACCATAACGGCGTCTAGAACTGTAATAGGACAAGTAACAAAAAAAAAAAACCCAGCTTGATCAAATGAAACCGAAAGTAAAAGTTTATATAGAGAATGTGTGTGATCTCGTGTTTCTAACAGCCTAAGGAGGTCCATTCGTTTACATCTAAACAGTTTTCTTTTCCTTCGAGTTCGCATATTGCACAAGTGTCTTGGGAAGCCAGTTGATTTGTTCTTTCATATCCTCGCGTATTCATTCATTGGTTCATTGATGTTGTGAAGGCGCGGCCCCATGCTGATATTTTTTATGATTCATTTCAGTCAAGACATGTCAGCAACGACTTGAAAAGAGGGAAAGTTTGTCTCACACAGAGCAGGTTGGCTATTTCTGCTGTTGGGAGTGTCTTTTCCATTACACATATGCCATAAATCGTAAAAAAGGACATGTTTCCATTACAGGCGTTCTTGAGCTGAATTTAAGGGAACGTCGTGCCATGTGGAAATTACATGTATTATTTGGTCTGTTTTGTTATAGAGAGATTATGGTAGAAAGGGGTTGAGTTTTACAAAATCCTGTGCTACATTATTATGAAACAAGCACGGAGCAATATGCCTGAGCACACCAACAAAACCCCTGTATTTCTAGGCTAGTGAAAAAAAAAACATAGAAAAACAGAAGTGGCGGGCTTGAGAGAGGCCTCCTCAATAATTTGGACACCTAAAACCTTGAAAGAGAGTCTAGTCCGGGCCATAACCACAGTAAACTGTGAAAGGAATTTCTTGTTGGCTTGTTTATCTAACAGGACCCTGCCCAGCCAGGCGATATTTGAACTCGTGACTCTTATTCACACACGGAATTTTGAAACAACCATCAACTTCAGTCAGACTTTTATGTTATGAATTCCGATAGGACGTGGTTTTGAACTGATTTACTAGCTGGACTGACTAAACCAGAAGTTCCAGTCAAGTAAAGTATGATCAGAAACATCTGGGTAGATTTTCCTAAAAGGAAAGTGGAAAAAAAAAACAAAAAACAAAAAAAACAAATTACTTCTATATTTATCCCACCTTCTCCGAGTATAAATCGACTGCCTTTGGTTTTCCAATGTTTCAGTAACTGTGTAGGCCCTCAGTTTGTCTTTTTTTTTTTCCCACTCAATTCTCTATTATATCAGAGTGATCAGGCAGAATAACAATCATGCCACTGTATGTTTACGGGGCTTTAATCTGGGGTCCAGGGACCCTCGGGATGTGCCCCAAGAGAATACTAGTAAATGTAAAAAATTTACAAAATGTAAAAAAAATAAATAAAACGTATAATACAACTGTACTATAGTGAACAGAAATGTAACAGAATATACTTTACATGCATATTTGTAATTTTTTAAGCATGAACTTAAATATTAAATAGATTTAATAGCTAGATATGAATAGAATGGGGCTGGGAGGATTATCATATTTGGTCTGTGTTTTCTAAAACATTGAAAAACAAATCGTTTTAATAGTAAGCAACCACTTACAGGTCACATGTAATCATAATCCAGCCATATAATACGACGATGCTTTACGTACATTTTTATTTAAATATTGCCAGGGAACTCTTAAGTAATAAACACAGCCTACTCACAGATGACTCACATGTAATGTACAGATTAACTCCGGTGACTCACTAACACCTTTAGACATTCTCGAGTCATATGACCAAGGCACAATCATTTGATACTGACAATATTGCAATATAACAGGGATGTTGCTAGTATACGTTGTTTGAGTCGCATCTATTTCTGTATTTTGACGGCAGCGTAATACTGTAAGGCGCGTTTAAAGGAGTTCTCGAGTTCAAAACGAAAGTTGAACTACTTTTGGCTTGACAAGGCATCTTAAAAACGCAACGCTTGTAGACGTTGACAACATAGCGACTCGACGGCCAGATACGGCGGTACGTGTACGTAAACCAGCAATTAAAAGAAAACACAAGAACGCGTCCCGTGCGAACGGCCCTTAAGATTCAATCCTCTGCAGTATTACATAATTCATTACTATAGAGACGAGCAACTTAGTTAAACCAAACCAACTCACCGTCCGCTCAATTACGTTACGTGCGTAAAAATAAGAAACTGCTGAAAACTACGCAAACGCGTAACGTCATTCGAGTTCGTCTCAAACGCTAACTGAACGATAGTGACTGAATAACTGTGCTGAATGGCGTAATAATGAAAGTCAGACGAGAAGAGTCCGCTATCAGTTGGAAAGCCAGCGAAAAACGGCGGAAGTCACGATAACTGCAAAGCACTACAGACATCTGCTTTTGCGAGCTATACAATTCTCTGCTAAAGTTCCCCAATGCATTTTGTATCTTCTTGTACGTGACTTGCAAGAGCAAGCCCTTTCCTGCTGCGCTTGTCAAACCGACAGGCGTTCAAATGCGGAATCGGTGGTCGTGTTTCACTCACCTCTGAAATATATTCCATAAAAAGCCCTGATCCGGCGGCGCGCTGTTATAATGTGGTGGTCTATACTGATTATGGTAGGCCATGTCCTCTGCTTGCCCCGCTAAACGATAAAATGCGCTCTATGAGCAGCGAAATTCAACTTGCTTAAATCTGACTAAAAAATTCTTCACGCAGAGGCGTGGCGTGAAACTCCCCACTTCCCATTAAAAATTAGCGGACGTCACGCAGGACCGCCCCCTTCGAACTCTCCCGGGGACTTTCCGCTGTTTTGATTGGCTCGTTTCATGCCAGCGCGGACTGTTTGCGCTAAATGGGCGGGGCCAACAGTCTGACTAATGGAAAATGTGAACTGTTCCTAAATGAAATATTTCTTTGTATTTGACATATTTCGACAGGATAAATGTATTTTCCCCTCATACACCAAGGGTATTCAATGCCAAAGTGATAAATGTTACGGCGTTCGTAGGAAGCATAATTTATTAGACATTCTGACTGTCACATAAATAAATAATTTGTCACTTTAGACCATAAAACATACGTTTGTAAAATATTTGTTTGAGCTTGAGCGTTATTATAGCGCTACTATTTACAAATATTTAGATATGTTAAAATGATCTGCAGTCCCACAGGATGTGTGAAAACGGAGTGTAATCAGCTCACTAGGCTTTGAGAAGCAGCCCTCGCGTCGTCTGTCAATCAATCCTCACAGAAATAACTGATTTAAAAAAAAAAAAAAAAAAAACGTCACCTTATTGATTTAGCGCGTATCTGAGGAAATTCACATTATCTCCTCGTGTTTTTGGCAGACGTAAAGTGTGACCAAAGGTTATCAGATAAGATTTTAAATTAGATATCGATTGGGTTGAGATTTGTGTAAAACCGAGCTCTGAGGTAAAATGTTTTACTATCCAAATGTGCTTCAGCGCCACACTGGATGCTTCTCTACTATCTGGTATGTAACGTTACTGTAGTGTAAAAATGATAATGAATTTCACTAAATACTGTCCGTTTGTTAAATAAATAAATAACGGGATCGTTTTTATCTATGCTGTCAGCCACGCTGAGGTAAAGATTTTAAGACGACTGGCTAACGTTAACTTCGCGAGTTAGTCAAATTTAACTCTTAAGTTTAAATAAACCTGATGGAATTGTATCATTTCAGTCGATAGCACATGTAGGAACAGAGGCTTATGTCAAAACATCGAATCATGTTTTGTTTGTTGAACTTTGGTTGTTTGTTTGTTTTGTTTTCAGGCTGGCAGCTACCAAAGGCATCAGGATTTCCAGAAGAGAGTATCTCAAGGTCAACGTCAGGCGAACGTGGTGAGAGAAATCTTTGTTTCTCCTTCAAAATATCACCAACTGGATGATGATGATTTTCTTTTTTAATAGGTGTTTCTCGTTCCTTTTATCATAATTGTGACATATCAGTCAGTAGTGTTTTGTGTGTATATTTAGTGAGGACATTGTGGATTACGTGACGGTCCGGGTTCCTCCAGTCCATCCCAGTCTTCCCCGGCCACGTTTCTCTCTTTACCTGTCCTCTCAGCTTCAGTATGGCGTAGTCATCGTCTACCATCGCCAGTGTGCTTTTCTGCTGGGTGAGATGGTCCTCATGACTGCATGAGCATTGGCTAGTGTAAATAGCGCTCTGCTTTACATTTAAGAAACACATCAATTAAACATTTATAAATCGAAATCATTTTCTCACCTTCGCATTGTCCCAAACCTGTAGGAAGATATTATGAAGAATGTTTGGCAACCAAAAAATATTTTTCCTATCATATGTATTATATTTTTTGACTTTTTTAAGGGAAGTCAGTTGGCTTGGTTACTATAAAACGTCTTTAAAGCATGACAAAATATTCAAATATAATGAATGATTCAGAAGGTATTTTACTGTAAAGTTTTTAATTTGACGTTACAAACCTCTTAGATTAAAGTGTACTAATAAAACATACTCTAATACTGTATGATGCAGTACTTGTTCTGGTCAATATTCTGAGTTAGTCCTAATGACAATTTCTACCTTTACGTGATCAGTATCTTGTACTGAGTAGCTGGCTGTATCTGAGAAACAGTTTGTTTCCGAGCAGAATAAACAGTTATTAAAATGTGTTGGTTATTAAAATCTGCAGTCTAACTATAAAACAAATGGCCATGTATTGAGTGTGTCCAGAGATTAGTAAGGAAACGATAAGCAACCGGTAATCAGAAAACAATTCAAGCAGGCTAAGATTGAAAGCATTCATCAAAATGACATGATCTCAGAAAACGGCAAACAGAAATGGAAGACGCGTGTAAAGATGAGCAAACAGATGCATTTGCTTTCATAAGGTAGCATCTCAAAACAGACAAGCTGAACAAACAGCTTAATCTATAGAGGCGTTTCATTCATGAGCAGGACAAAATTAAACAGAATTCATTTGAATATCAAATTACCTTAAAATGATGTTTGGACAACGATATTTTCCACTATGTAGACCAGTTCCAACCTAAGTCCACCCAAATCATTTATCAAAACTGCAAAAACAGGCAAGAGATGATCAGGGTTATGATATCAAAATGAGAACGTTAACATATGATTTACATACAAATGCCTATTTAAAATTCATGAAATGCCTCAAGCTGTGACATAATAAATGACAAGTGTTAAATAAGCCAGTACAGTATTTACCTAATCATTACAGAGGTCATCTGGGTAAGAAAGTCTTAAAGAGATAGTTCACATAATAATGAAAATTCAGTCATTAATTACTCACCCTCATGTCTTTCTAAACCTGACATCAGTGATTCAACTGTAATTTTATTAAGCTTAGGGCTTATTGCATGATTCAATAAATAATTTTTATATAATCAATCAATCATTTTTTTAAGCTGGTTCTTTGATTAGCAGTAAATCTCCATCACCTATTTTTTTAAATGGAGTGGCAGTTAACATTGCGTTCAGTTTTGCGGGTGACTCGTTTGCGATACTGAACCTGATATTGTACCCAATACACTAATACCCTGTGTGTTAACTGCCACTCCATTTGAAAGTAGCAATATATTGCCTAGCCGTAATGAAGCTATGAAAATACTTAACAAGAAATATGACAAAACAATAATGACTTTATTCAACAATTCTCTTCTACATCACCCTATAGTGACTATCAGATATGAAAACAATATATGCAACATGGGTACATTTTTTACGTTCAGATTGAAGCATGAACAAAGTATCGTGTGCCTGCCGACACAGAACTGCATACGTAGTATATAACGCTACAGGTTGTTAAAGTCTCTTTTGTTTCTTTGTGCACAAAAAGTATACCTGTAGCTTTGTGAAATTACGATGTCACATGGATTATTTTCACAATGTCCTTGCTGCATTTCTGAGCCTCGATCGTGTTAGGATTGTAATTTTTGACTGAAATACCCCTTTAAGGGGACAGTAGCAAAAATACCTTATTTTATTTTATTCAGTGCGATCAAGCGACTAATTGCATCCAAAATATCCATTTTGGTTTACATAATATATGCGAGTGTACTGTTTTATATTTATTATCTATATATCAAAGCACACACATACAATTTATATTTAGAAAATATTTACATGTATATATTCATATTCATATAAATTATATATTATATTTAAATATATTAGAATGCAAACGTCTGTACTGAATGGAATTTTTTAATTTAAAACAAAATAAAAATGTTGGTGCGACAATCTATGACTTACAAAATTGAGAATATTGTGAATGATTTTTCCTTTTCTAACAGCTGAATAGAGACTGCTTGCAAATGTGCTTTTACCATATTGAAATAAACAGAAAAACGTTCTGTTCTGTTTTCCCACAGAGGAGGTCCAGCAGACGATCGAGCGTTTGCTTCGCTCAAAGAGACACTTGAACATTGACATGCTGGACACTGATAGGTCAGATTCAGGGTCGTCACTGTCATGTTGTGTCTCTAATGTAATTCATTGTGACACAGACGTTCATATTGTTCCTATACTCCCGTGACAGCTGTTTATATGACTGCTGTGTGATTCCCCCTGAGAAGCTGTTCTGGGATTGTGTTTCCTTCTAGATTGGTGCTGAATGTCCCCGACTCTCTGTTCCAGCTGGAGGAGGCAGAATGGGCGCTGGAGCCGTTTTTTGGAGTGATGGGGGTTGACTGTGAGCCGCCTAGTCCTTGCTTGCCATCTCAGGTGATGAACTGCAGCATATACATACAGTTTGCATGAATTATTCATTGGAATCATATATAGACACCAGAATATCTCGGATCTGCTGAGCATCTGCATAGCAACTGAGTTGAATTTAACTAACACGTCACATGAATCTCATCCTGACCCTTTTTTTGAGCCATTAAGCCATGAATTTATTGTTTGTCATCAAAGCAGTGTATAAAGGGCTCATCTCCTCTGGTGGCTAGAAAGGAAATTGCATCACCCAAAGGTTAGATTTTGAAATATTGCAGCTGATGTGGGTCAAAGAGTTGCTCTTTATGGTTTTCACCCAATCTCTCCCCGTCTTTCCCTTTCAAGGCCTCATTGCTTCTTCTGAATCAATCACTATCAAAGACGCAGAGCCGGTGCCTGTGCTAGCAGCGGAGGTGATTTTTACTCTACATGCTTCTCACTCCTCCATACTGGCAATAGGAAAGGCACAGAAATCTATATTTGAGTCTGTGTCTGCAGCCTTTGCTAACACCAAACACATGACGCTACTTCTGTACCATTTGCCTCCACGAAATTCATACAGCTCCTTGTGAAGTTTTAGATGAAAACAGATCATCTTCCCACATGAAGCTTAGTCACGGATAACACCAGATGATATTATTCATTCCTTTTAATATGTGTTTATTGTACCACACGATTTATACGCTCTTTCCCAATCTCATGTTCCTGATTCTAATGCAGTTTGGTGGTGCTGAGTTACCTGAAGCCACTGCTCAGGAGATCGACATGCTCATGGAACAGCAAGATCAGTTCCATCTTGGTGGTGAGACGGGTAGATACTGATAGACACTTAAATGAGTATTGATCTCAATTAGGAGAGCTAATGTGTCATTATTAGCCATTCAAGGGCCCACACAGAATTTTTGCCCACAGAAGTCTGCAGAATGCTTTGCAGATTTCCGCCGAATTGGAATGAACTAACACATCCCCCGCACCTTGTGTGTTCGTTTGTTAAATATTTTGGCTAATTTGATGAATGCATTAGATGTAGTACTTTTAGCTCCTTTTTAACATTTTAACATTTCCATCCCTCAAAATATGAAAAATTTTCAGATAAATACACATAAAATATGAACAATATGCATTGCTATATATATATATATATATATATATATATATATATATATATATATATATATAAAATCAAGAATACAGTAAAAACTGTAAGATTATGAAATATTGTTACTATTTAAAATAACTGTTTTGATGTATTTAAAATAGTGCTGTTGATTAATTGCATCCAAAATAAATGTTTTTGTTTACATAATATATGCGTGTGTGTACTGTGTATATTTGTTATCTAATATAAAATGTATATGTAAACAAAAACATTTATTTTGGATGCAATTAATCACAATAAATTGTTTGACTTGTTTAAAATTGCATTTATTCTTAAATATTCATCAGCCATTACTTCAGTCTTCAGTGTCGCATAATTCTTTCAAAATCATTTTACAATGCTGAAATGACATTTTGATTTTATTAACATTTGTATTATTATTATTATTATTATTATTATTATCAGTGTATAAATATACATTAATATATTTAAGTAACATTTTCTGTTTACATATTAAATATATTCAAATTCTATGAATATAAATATACACATGTACATTTTTGTTTGTCTTTATATTACATAATAAATATACACAGTACACACTTAATATTTTTGTGGTGTGATATTTTTTTCAGGACTGTTTAATAAACGTTTTGGAATCAAAAAATGATTTATATCAGAAAAAAAATTCCAAACTTTGGAATGGTTGTGTAATTGATGTTATTTCTATTTCGGTTCTGCAGATGTCCCCTAAAATCCACCACAGAAAATGCCAAAAATACACTGCCTGCACTCATTCGGAACCTGATCACTTAGATCACTTAGTCTGTAACTGCCTGTTACAAATAGCATTTTGTAAAAGATACGAGTCTATTTTGTTTAAGTCTTTTTTTGTATGCTCTCTCAGATGAGGACGATAAGGAGAGGGAGAGGGTGACAGAAGTGGAGAAATCAGGAGATCTGGATCCCGCTATGGTCTCTATAGAACAGTAAGAGTAACACTGAGCGAAATAGAGATAAGAAGGTTAAGAAGGAAGTACAAGATTCAAATTTGGTTAGTCACACTGCACCCAATTCTGATTTGTTTGTCAAATTCTTTTCGACTGACTGTCTGCACTGTAATTCCACAAGACCTGCTTGTTCAGACGGTGTAGTCAATAGCTGGTATGTCTATTTAATGTTAATGACTAAAGCTTCTGAAAGATTCGTTCTGGAAATGATGTATTTCTTCATGCCTATCAGGTCATCTTGCTGCAGTGCTGAACTCATGGAGTGCAACATAAGATTTAAAGCATTAACGTAGTTTAATAAATCGTGCACTCATTCACTACACATAGCAGATGCCATAGTTCACTGTATAAGAGAAGAGTGAGCAAACATGGGAGAATTTGAACATTGCTGAGTATTTCCTATAATATTACATATACGTTGAAACTTAAATGACTAAAACTACTTTAAATCGAGTCCAAATCCTTCCCAGGTTAATGTATGTTTCACTTCATTCATTCATTTACCAAGAAATGAATAAATAACATTCTGATCAGATTTTAAACCACGTACATGTTGTTTTGCTTGTGTTTCAAGAAAAATACTTTTGACCCAACGAAACATCAATTTAGTTAGACAATGACAGCTGTTGGGCCAAATGTCCTTGACCTAAATATAGCTGAAATGAGGAATGTGCTTGGCTGCACAGTTTAATGGAGCCCGTATTTGTTGGCCTGAACTGGCTTGTTTGTGTTGACCGAGTTCTTGTGGGTTTTTAACCATAACTGAATGTATGTTTGCAGACTGAAGAACAGTGAGTGCATCGTGGATGAGGGGTATGGACGTCCTACAGAAGTCACCTTAGATAGGGTGGCTTTGGAGATGACCCCTCCTCCCATCAACATGCCACCAACCACAGAAGCCAGCGAGAGAGACGTGGAGATGGAGCTCTCCAGTGAGGTTTGTGTGTGTAGCCACGTCCGAATTACCTTGCCCATTATGCTCTAGCGTTATATAATCCATATGTGTTTTGAAGCGTGAATGCCTTTGTAGCAAAGGCAGTTACATTGGCCTGAATCCACAACAGTTTGCTCAGTTTCATTCTTTTTCTTGTTTTGTTCCTCGTTCTCAGACAGTCGCGAAGCAGTCTGTGCCTCCGAAGAGACGGGGTCGCAAACGGCAGCTGATCTTCGCTGACCAAAACACACAGATTTCCCAGGATGCAATGCGGCAACAAATCAACAACCGTCTGATTGAAACTCAATCTCTGGTGGGAGCTCGGAGATAGATGGCTAATCTAATCAGTAGTGTTGGAAATCTTTAGACACCTCATGATTTGATTTGTAGTAGTTTCAGGGAGTCACGGTGTGATTTACAAAAAACGATTCTTGATGCATCTTAATATTTCTGCAATAGCATAGGGGTTAAGGGTGTCTTTATTATGAATGCCAAAATGTACAAAAATAAAAATAAGAAATTACGTATTGCAATAGATGTTAAATTACGTTCATTTGAAAACACTGTAGAGGATACTTTGGAGTATGACAGAATTAAAATATATTTTGCTGTTGCTTGATTGTATTGACCTTTAGAGAAATATGTAATCAGTTGAGAATAAATGCCAGCAAATAAATAGGCATAAATACCGAAGTAAGTATTAAGAAATACATAAGCTTCAGAAATAAAATAAAATTGTATAGTTTTGAATTATTATTACAATTGAAAATTCTATTTTAAATTGTATTTGTATTTTCTGTTTTCATATATCTTAAAATAGAATTTATTTCTGTGATAGCAAACCTGAATTTTCAGCAGCTTTTCCTCCAGTCTTCATTGTCGCATGATCCTTTAGAAATCATACTTATATGCTGATTTGCTATTCATTTATAAAAACATTTATTATTGTTAATGATGAAAACAACTGTGCTGCTTAATATCTTTTATGGAACTGTGATAGATTACATTTATTTACAGAGAAATCAAAAGTTCAAAAGAACAGCATTTACTGAAACAGAAATCTTTTAAGAAGTATCTTTTAAGAAGTATCAGTTTAAGTCTCATATTAAGTATCATATTAAGTCTTTAATCAGTTTAGTGTTTCCCTGCTGTAAAAAAAAAAGTATAATCAAATAAATGTATTTATAAAAATATTAATTTAAAAAATCCCCAAACTCGTATTTAAAAATCCTAAGATTCTGCTCTGCTGTTGAATCTTTTATTTTTCTCCAACACTATTAAATTGTTTGCTTATGTGATTAATACATGACTCTCTTTCTATCTATCGCCACCTTTCTTTCTCTTTTTTGCCTAGTCTGACACTCTAATAAGTATCCCTGCCTCTCAGAAGTCATCAGCGGCGGCTCTGCTCAGCACACCGTGTAAATGTACGTCGTGATGCGCACTCTTAAATGTTTTTTTTTTTATTTGATCATGTATACAGCACAAACATTTATCATCAAACTGGGGAACTACTGCATCAGCTCCTTTAACTTGCACTGAACAGTTTAGCAGATCTTAATAATGAAACCATTGGACCATCAAAAGGCTCAGCAGTTTTACCAGAAGTCAGGAAGCGCTCCTACCCTGGCGCACCCCGCTCTTATAACCACTGACACGCTTCTCCTGCTTGCATTGCAGTGCTCATCCACCCTGACCTCCAGGCACTGTGGAAATGCTGCAGTGTTTCCTCCAGGCTCCCCCGTCCCTCCAGGAAACGGCAGGGGCAGGAGGAGAGTGAGCTGTGGGAAATGGAGAAAGAAAGAGGAATGCAGAGGAGCCGGGGGTCTGGTAGAGAGGTGAAGAAGTCTTAAGTTGCTCCTCTGGACAGGTCAGGCTCAGAGCCCTGATCTTTTAGAGTTCAAGGTTATGACCTGTGGAGGCATTTTACTAACATGTAGACTGTAGGCATTTAAAGGGTTGATTCACCTAAAAATTAAAATCTCATTATCATTTACTCATGCGTGAACTATCTGTAAATTATTACAGAATATCCTTTTGTCAGTGCACTCCATTGTATTGAACATGCACTGGTGGTGTACTTCAAATTAAAAAATGTACAATTTTAATGAAACAAAACTGAAACTAAAATGAAAATTACCCCTTGGCTTACTTACCCTCAAGCCATCCTACAAACTAGAAATTACACTTCACACAAGTTTTGAATATGGATATTTTTCTTACACAAACACTTCATATTAGAAGACCTTTATTAATCCCCTGGAGTCGTGCGGAGCACTTTTTAATGATGGATGGATGCAATTTAGCAGACTACAAAAATTAAATATAAATAATAAAGATATATACACCTAGGATGGCTTGAGGGTGTAAATCATGGGGTCAAATTAATTTTTGGGTGAACTATCCCTTTAAGCACATTTTACATTAATATTAAATGTTAAATACTAATGTTTGTGATCTGTTTCCAGCTTTAAAGAAACCTTTGTTGTTGAAACAATAAAGTCTCTCAACTACAGGAAATAGAACCGTGACAGGAACCAGCTTGCTATACATGTTTTACATGTATGTTTTCTGGCTGTTGATGACAATTCTGATTTATTAAGTAGGAAGACATCCACAATCCCTTCTGTAAAAACCATTAATGTGTCAACAAAATGAAAACAAGAATTTCAAACCCGTGACAGATTTCTGTATAGCAATGTATGCAAATTAGTCAATATTTAAGAAGATAATGCCTCATCTGTGCATTTAAGTGTCTGCAAACATTCCATTCCAATCACATATTCTTTTAAAATATCTCATTGGTAGCAAGGACTCTAAGTATGCTAAAGTGTACTCTAGAGAGTCCTTAACCCACTTCCCTTTCTGTGTGTTTTGTGGAAGTTTAGGTGGTCAGGGAATCTGGAGCGGCTGCACTGGCTCTGTCTGAGCTCTCAGGTGAAAACTAAATCCTCTTTTTCAAAATAAAATCAATGAGATTTCAGGGTGAGATCACACCTGTTTTTGTGATAGATATAACGCACCATGTCCAAGCGCTTCCTGCTTACTTTAGCCTCTTTGCTCAAAACGTCAATCAAACTAAAGCCTGTAGGTCCATCAGGGATGAATGAATGACTGATGTGTGTGTGTGTGTGTGTGTGTGTGTGTGTGTGTTTGTCCAGCTGGTTCAGACGTGCCGCTGGATGTGTCCAAAGGAGACAAGTCTCAGAGTGACCTCATCACTCCCACCAGCAGATGGTGAGACATATTAAAAGAAAAACACAACATTTATTTTAAAAAAAGAAGCAGTTACTAAAACACTGAATGTCAGAACACGTGTCATACTCAGGACTGCTTTACGTCACACGATCTTACTGGCTCAGGCATACGTTTTAACAAGAACACTGCTGGCGCAAGTCAGCATGAAATCCTGTGAAATAAACATTATGCAAATAGGTCTCCTATAGAAGAGGCTCCTGTTTCTATGGAGGTGATATTAGAGGAGCGCGTCGAACTGCCAGAAAGAGAGACGGAGCCGGAGATGAACGTCATCACCGCTGCCGAACTTCTCCGGTTCGTTGACGAGCTCAAGATCTGAACACGTCTTTGTGTGCATGACTGTCTGGCGTGATCTGGACGCTCATCAGATGTTTTTTGAGACATCCTTTCTGTGATGCAGACTGATCGACCATTTCGTCAAGAGCTTTGGAAAGGTTCGCTTTCGTTCACTGCTGCCCCCAGAGGCCGAGCGCGGTACCGCAGCTCATCTGTTCTACAGAACACTGGGTAATCTGGTTTGCACCAAGTAGAGGTTTGCATTTGCTGTTTCGCCGAGCGTGTATGTGACATGTGATCTGTTTGTTCTGCAGAGCTGCTCTGCAGTCTGAAGTTAAGTGCATGGCAGACTGAACCGTTCGGAGTCATCACCATTACCATGAACCGCTGAACACACACGCCAAGTGCAAACATGCGTGCTCTCAAACATGTTGAAGCTGTTCGATTGTTTTAAACTTTTGCTGAGCGCACACTGCTAGGATGAGCTACATTAAGTCAGTTCAGAAGTCAGTTTAAATACACAGTTTTTAGTCTTGTATTCATAACAAACAAATATAGAAATGGTTATAATGTTTGTGATGATTATGAATGTGTTATTATGTTAACATTTAGATTTAACTACAGTGTGAACATTTAAAATGCACGGCGTGGTTTTAAATGTAGAGCGAATTGAAGTTGTATTACAATAATAAACATTTTTAACAGGTTTTTTTTAAGTTTTGAACTTATGATGGTTAATGTGTTCGTTTTTTAACTTTATACTTTTTGTATTTTTATATTTACGTTACTTAGCTGTTCTAAAGATATGTAAAAGAAAATATGAATCATTTTACAGAATATAATGTACATATGAGTTGTGAAGTTTTTAGCTGTGCTCAAGTTGCATGTATAAGCTGAATGAGTTCTACAGAATTTGTCTCAGTACCATTTGAAATACAATACATACATTAAAATTTAATTCAGTAACTGCCTGTGTGTATTTTCTGTGGCAAAAAACTAACTGAAATGTCCATTTCTTTTAGACTTGTTTGTATAGACCTATTATTAGTGTATATTACAGGTCCGCCTATTTACACACATAGTGTACATTATTAAACAGGTTTACTATATCTGATGTAAAGATAAAACAATGAAACAAAAGTAGAGACAGATTTCATGCTTGATTTTATAAGGTTTTTTTTGTTTGTTTTTAGCAGAAGATCCAAGTTACAATGGTTTAATTAAAGTGCCCCTATTATGGGTTAAGATCGGTAAAAGATTTTAAAAAAATAAATAATTTTTATTCATTTGTTCAACAACTCCCAATGATTCATTCAACTACTAAGTTTTCCAAACCCCTCCAGTGTTTTAACTTTTTTTTTTCCCAAAAGCGGCACCTATTAAAAAAAAAGCGGCACCTAGCGGCAAAGAATGAATTAGCATTTTCAAATTAGACCAACGCAAAGTTTTCAGGTCTTTCATTCGCTTAGAGCTGTGTTATAAACTGCATTAAAAGTAATTTTCAAAATCCATAATAGGGGCACCTTAAAAGCAGTCGAACCTGTAAGAGAAGAAGAAATCAAATACCCCTATCGGTTTTAGCCCATAGGGGGCAGTGTAGGACC